>NW_017296418.1:31276-52485 GCF_001594075.2 Trachymyrmex cornetzi | reverse complement strand
TTCGATATTATTTGTTACTTTAAGCTTCAGTGAAAGTAATATCCCAAATATTGTTAAAAAGTAACAAGAATAAATGTATGGTTTTTGCATTTTAAAAAATTATGGCCATCATACCCGAGTTTACCCTAAATACAAAAATAGCGATTTAGAATCTGGATCGAAAATCATTTCAGTAAAAAGTAGATATATTTTTTAAAAATAACTAAGATAAAAAAAATTCGTATTTAAAGTATAAAATTATATTGTTAAATATATAAATATTGACCCTATTAAACTTTCATGAGTTAATGACATTCACTTTTGTATGGAAAGTATAAATTTTTAATTTCGGTCACTTTTTGCAGAGATTATTATACACCTGATACATCTTTAATTTTCATTGCTGCGAATAGTGCATTTTTAAAGCAGGGATCGGAACCAATGCAACATAGACGTAGGGACTAGATTTGTATTACGAATTACAAGTAAAAATATCTTTCGACGAAATCGCGACGATTGGAGTCCACTTTTCATGTTTGTAATGAGAAATTAATTCCAAACTTATACCAGCATCGAATACCCTTTCGTAGAAATGCCACGCCGATACGACATGAGGTACATAAAAAGTTTGCATGGTCGCACGCGAAAATTCGATTTGTCTTCGACGAAATACAAAGTTCAAGGTTTCTTGGGAGCATCGTCGTCGGTCGCGCGAAATGATTAGGTCTCGGTCTGCCGAGCGCCGTAATCGCGAGTGTAGTACCTGCACCCAGCATTTCCACGGTTTCCCTCCTTGTCCTTCTTCCTCTGGCGAGCAATAAATTTTGTATTTGTCGTAACCTCGTTTTCAAACGTGACGTTCGGCAGCGGGTGTCCCGCGGGATCAATATTTCGAAAGGGATAGAGGGAGGGGGAAGAGAGAGTCATCCGAGGTACAAACGTATAAATAGATAATTCTCCAAATAACGACTATGTAGCCACTGTAACCCTGCACGTCAAACGACGCAATCGGATATATGGAAATTACTTGGCCGTATTCTGTCGCGCGTTGACGTTACATTTATGAAGTAGCGAGGGAAGAGGACTTGGAAGCAAAAAAAAATTTGATTATCGAGAGTTAATTGAAGTTTAATCTACGGAAATTTGTACAACACGATTCCGTTTATGGCTATTTAAATTAAAATTAACCATAAAAGAATATGGTACTTTGACTCTCAGCAATTCAGATTCTTTAAATAAATTATACAATGATAAAGAAATATTATTTTTGCACTGTATTAATATACAGTGCAAAAATTCGCACAGAAAAAATTTTAGTTGTAGAAAATAAACATTAATTAAAAATTGTATATGATGAGTATGTTTGAATACTTTTGGTATGTCTAAATAATAGAATTTTTTATTTTCGCTTATTTTTAAAATGATATATTTTAATCATTACACATCTTTTCAAGTAAAATAATTTTGAAAAATATACAATATATTTTATTCTTTGTTAACAAATTGCAAATTAATATGTACTTTTTAAAAATAAGGTTTTTCTTTTAAGATATCTTTTCTGTGTAAATACTTATTGTACTCATTATGGCAATATCAAGCATTTAAAAAAATTTTATCGAATATGGTGAGAAGATTAACAATTTTATTACAAAAACGAGATAAGCATTTTTTCACTTGCAACAAAATGGTTATAAATTCGTTTGCAATCAACATTGTAGAGCAGTTGGTTCACCATTTATCTCCTCTCAAAAGAGTTGTGTTTCACATTGTATATCCTTTTGCAAACTACGTGTTATATTGATATTTTTAAGAGGGAAGCGTGTTTTCTCCTGCGAAGCCAATTTTCACGGCAGCTTGCGCCGTTTCCCAGCGGAAACGTAATTCTACGCGAAAGGCAGAACTCAGCGGTGAAATCAAAGTGACGCTAGCTAGGTGAATCTTTTTTCCTTCCCTTTTTTTATTTGCAGTAATATGACGCAGCAATACGTTACGAACTTGATAGGCACGCGAATGAAGTGCTTCCCCAGAAGCATTACAACGATTTTTCCTAGAATTCTATTCCTGACCAAGTGCACGGAGCAGCGCTATTAAATTTAAAATAGGACATGGTTTACAAAAATATTCAGCAGCTGTAGACAACTTCCCACGGCATAGAATATAATCTTATAGAATATAATTTCTATGCCGCGCGACAAGTAGAACGCCTACGATTGAAATTTTAAAACGTCCAATACAATTAGTTTTTATAGTAGATTGTCGACTTCTATTTGGCAAATAAAATTACTCATCACTCGATGCGAGATGCAGCTGCGATAATGTTTACCTTATTGATGCAAATTGACATTAACTCGTCCGAACGGTCAATTTTTCACGTTGGCGAGCCAAGTCTATGAAAGTGACAAGGAAGTAATAAATCTTGATAAATCAACTGACAAACACATGACTCGTTTATATCAATTTCTAGGATCACTTCCATTACTTTTTTCAACCTTGAACTTTGTACTTCTGTGAAATTTCCAAGTAACATCGATAAACTGTCTTGAGTTCTTTGAGAGCACGATTTACACCACGCGATTAAACTTACCATGACTGTAAAGACTGTAATATTCCGTGACGAACCAACTTTATTATTACTAGGAAAAAAAATTTAATGCTTTAAACAAAATTAACATTTTTAACAGCAATTTTGTTTTTATAACAAAAAATTTAGTTTCTTTTGCTTAATATTTTTCAGCTGTTGTGAATTCAAAAGTATTTATTTACGTCAACACTAAACAGTTTTATTAGTATAGCCAAACATTCTCGTTTAATACATTTTTATAAATATTTATTGCTGTTACAGCAAAATTTTAATTTATATAACAAAACATTTTTCTTAGTGTAATAACTTATTTTTAAAAAATATTATATATATCTATATCATTATGTATCTTAATGTATTATTTTTTAAAAAAGAAAAGAGAGAAAGAGAAAGTTGTTTTAATTTGGTATTAAATGTTGAAATAATTTAAACAAGAAATTTGAAAACATTGCATGTTAATACAAAATTATAAAAGTGTGACGATATATTTTAAATGAAATTAGATATATTTATTATATCTAATTTAGTTTAAAAATCTGTCGGCGTCACGTCGCGTTATTTGGAGAAATCGTTATCGTAAATGTATTATTAAAATATCATTTAAGCTTTCCTTAAAAGCGTTTTAGTATCGCACTAGAGCATGCAATACGTCACGTTTTACGCAACTTGTATCCTGTACATAAATCCGCGCGCTTGTATATTGGAGATTCTGTACGTCTAGCCGCTCTTTTCTTGATTACGTCACCGACCGCAAAGGTAGGAGCGGAAAGAAACTATTAAACTATTAAAGCGAATCGATGTAAATCGACACTTGGGACTCGGTCATGTGTACATGGGTGCCTTTTCGATCGTCCGCCCAACGGTAGTGGTGGCTATCATCCACTGTCGTAAGGGTGGATAGCTGACATTAGTCGGACATGCGCCCTGTGCTTCGCGATGTCAGCACGCTGTAGTTTGTAACAACACAGTTGTGATGGTAACACTCACAGTGCTGCGGTCCTATCGGCGTTGCAATGTGCGCGTTTGTACTCATTATTAAACTATCCATCCCGGGCTAATCCGTATTCGGTAACTTTCGCGAAATTAATCATTTCGCGATTAACCACGCGATCATCTATGAAAACGTTCGACTGCGCTCGCGCGTGCTCGCGGTGGTATCGTACATGCGTTTTACCGGTTGGTGTTGACATTGAACGCGTGTGTATGCTGTCGTGTTTTGCACGCGTGCAAATTTGCACGAGTGTTAGATCGCGATTTTACATTGGGGAACGATACACGTATCGCACTGCGACATTATCTTTCGCGAAAATATCACTTACGCTAAAATATGAAATCGAATCACTTTGTACGTTGTTTCTGTGTGCCTACTCGTTATCGCGACCGTATCGATTTAACGAAGTATTACCCTCGATAGATTCATTTTAACAAGTACAAATTCCAGTAAATCCCGGAAATTATTAGGTGTTAAACTTAATTCCTGCCGTTTTCCGTCTCCAAAATTGATTTGTTTCGAAGGGAAATATCTTAATCAAAGTATTATTAATTAATAATAAAGTAGAAAATGGAGGAAATTACTTTGATTAAGGTATTCATTCATTTTCCCTTCGAAACAAATCAATTTTGGAGACGAAAAACGGCAGGAGTTAAGTTTAACACCTAATATAAACTATCACAGTATGTAAATGCTGCAAAAACGCTTGAACATTGTAATCAAAAATGAAAATGTTTAATTCTGAAACATAAAATTGACGTTATATCTTTTCAAGTATACAGTCTATACTGCTAAATATGAAAGAAGTAATAGTAATCCAATCGCTTGAAATAAATAACATTTTGTTCATTTTAATTTCGATGTGTGTCAAAATGTAAATCAATCCATTTCTGTGGTTAATTTGTAAGGTAAAAACGTCTATATTAACATATATAGATTAATAAATCATAAATTAAATTTGAGTCACACACACACACACAAATATAATAGATTTTTTACTTAAATTGTTTAATTCTATTGTTAAACAATTTAATTAATATAATGATATATTCAGTAAGAGCAGTGAGCGACTTACAGAAAGTATTAAAAGTAAACCCAATTGGATATAATTTGATATTATGAATTCAATAGAATAAAATTATATTTTGTCCTCATTTGTTAATGCAAAATTTTATCCATTTAAGAAGACCATTCTTATATCTTATAATAAGATTACTCTACTTAATCTATCCTATAATTAAAGCAAATTTAAATGAGATCAGAGATTATCAAATTTCTACGATAATAAATCACAGGTTCACGTCGTCACGTTCAAAAAGTTAAATTTGGATTTAACTCACGGAGTAGATACATTGCGTGACAGCGCAGGTGTGCATCTGTTGCAATAGTATGAATAACATAATTTAAAATATATCTATTAAGTGCAGAAGATGTTAACATGCCACGATAAGAGAAAGTTATTTATATAAAGACGTTTTGAAGATAACATCGAGAAGGTATTTTCATCGCACGCAAATTTTTTAAGATATCGGTAAGCAACCTTAATAACGTTGAAAGTTGCTTCAAACACGTAAGTTCTCTCTTTCGCGAAGTTGGAGAAGAAGAAATTGTGAACTTGACATATCGCCTCATACTGCGACCTCTATTTATCGTCAGTACAAGTAGGCTTGTGTGACTACTTTAGCAAAAAGTTCCTTTTCATATATTTTCTTTTTTTTTTAGAAATTCTATATTAGACCTAAAATGGCATACGTCGTGCATGCACGTAGTTTTTACATTTCTAAATTTTTCTAAAAGGTTTAAAAGACATGACTTAATCAAATTAAAAATGTGAATTGCAAACCAACAAATTCTATAAAACTGAATCTATGAACTGCTTGAAAAAATTAAGATAAATGATTCGTAATTGGATGAAATCGTGCCTGAGTTTTCAATGTGAAAGAGTTTGTGTGAGGATCTCTTAGGACAAACACAAGACTGACGACATTCGGAAGAACTGAGAACCCAAAGAGAAATGCATATCCGGTCGCAACAGCTGGGCGCTCGCGGAGTCTCCATGGACATGAAAACATCATGGGCGGCTCAGGAACACGACTCTACGTTTCCTAATTTGGAGACTATGGTATATTGATTTTAAAAGCTCAATACAAATTTCAAAAATGAAGTAAATGTGTCACAAGATACAACAAGATCCGAGAACACAAAAATAACCGCAGTCCAAAATTTATTAGTTTCTCTTAATTTTTCAAATTGCGTCTTTAATGAATGAGTACCATAAATTTTTTTAAATCAGGCTCACCGTATCAATACAGTGCAAAATTATCATTTAATGAGCACGTTTTAACGAAGACGGAAAGGTAACGCAAGTAGGTGATCGTATCATTAAAGCGGGTCAACGTCATGCATTTCGTAAGACAGTATCCTGAAGTTGGAAAAGGAGAAACTGCGAAGCGAGGTACACAGGAGAAACGGGAACATCGCTTATTCTATATACGGTCATGTATGTCGGAGTCGTCGACTTCACGAAACTCGGGTAGTCCGCGTGCGCCCAGGCGATTTAAATCGACACCCAATTCACGATCCTTCCTAAAAACCACTCGCATGCGCTTCTATCGCATGTACATAACGAGCGCAGTTCTGAAGCGCAATTCGCATATTATCTATTTTCAAGTAATTAACCCAGCCATTTAAACAATAGAGCAAAGATAAAGGCTCTCTAGAGATAATCTGAATAAAAATCTTTCAATGCCTATTAGAGCCGACACAGCATATTATGTGTAATAATCAATTTATTAATAAACAATAAAATTATGTAATTATGTGTCGCGGCTCTAATAGGCATTGAAAGATTTTTATCCAGCCATTTAAGTCTTTTTATTTACTTTTATCTTTTTTGTCATTTCTTTATTAGCAATCAGTTATATTAACAGATTGAATCATTATTAAATTATATTTAACTAGAATACAATGAAAATATAGCTATCATATTTACTATTCATATCATTATAATCTCGCGAGTGTGCATTACCGTTTACTAATGCAACACATTACAGGTATTTATTGGGTCAAAGAAATAATGGTAATCCTATTATACAGTCAATAATGCATACAATTTAACTCTCTGTGGTTAGGGAATTTATTTCCTATACCTGGAAAGTATTTTCGCTTTACAATACTGAATTAATCTAACATTAAATAAATATACATATTGTAAGATGGTTATCTAGAATTCAATATAATTCACCTTAATGCAGTTTATACATCTAAAAATTTTCTACCATATTTGCCAGTTATAAAATTATGAATGTAAATTCAATTAATACATTATTATTATCAATGATCTTTGCGCTGAATTTACGAGTTTACGCTTGTAACTGCATGGTATACAGAGGCAAAGTGTCCAATATGGCGGGTTCATTAGGAATGAATCAATTAGTGGCGCGGCTGATTGCCGATGCAATCATCGAAGGGATATGCAATTAGGAGGTACATGATTATTAAACCGCAGTTGATCCTTGTTCCATTATTTCCAAAACGGTTATACAAAATTTCAATCGTTACAAATATTTTAGGCCGTTATATCATAAAAATATAGTTTTTTTTTATTGAAAGAACAACAAAATTATTAAACCTTCACGGAAAGAACGATTTTGCTCAAGTATCTACAAATTTAGATAGATATAGATCTGAAATTAATTTTGTTGAACCATTAAAATAATGCTGCAAAAAGTTTTGACATACTAGTAACCAGTTTGAGTGCTTTAATTATTTTGATGATACAACAAAACTATTTTTAATTCTGTATTTAGCTAAATTGTTACATAGCAAAACCGTTCTTTCTGTATTGAAGAAATATCGTTCCATTTTAATTTACTTCTTTACAATATTCAATGAAAATGTATATTTCAAATGCTGTATTATCACATTTTTTAAATCTATAGTTTCCCCATCGGAAAAATCTTTCTTTTTCCAATATACGATTATAATTAAATCAATACAATTGTAAAAAAAATCAATTCCAATTTACAGAACGAATAGCAGCACGAATCTATTTTTTTGCCAACTCGTTTCATAAATGCAATTGGGACCTTATCTTTTTAACACGCGACTACATAATCGCGCGAGTTTACAACTCTACAATCAAGAGTAGTACCTTTAATAATATACACCTCGGGAGTAAAAGAGCCAAAGCGTCGGGGCGGCGCAGGGTTAAGAGACGAACGAGCTGCTTTAGCATAATAATGAGTTTACTAACCCCCCTCGTATGTAGGTTAAAGGTGAATCGATGAGGCAGCGCCGGTGCCTGTATGTGCATCGTCGTTCCTATAGCCTGCAGTAGAGCTTGCCGCGATACCATGCACCCCTCGCATGCGAGCCGACGTTCCAACCGCGAGCAACGTCGGCCCGCATTTCTGCGCGGTGACACGCCGATGCTCAAAGCGAATTATCCCGTGACACAGGCTCGCTTCCAGCAGAAACAGCTGCAGGAGAAGGAGCAGAAGCTGCTGCAGCTATACGACCAGCAACAGCAGAGAGCCTATCAGGTCGTACAGCGGAGTAGCGCCGGTTCCAACGGTTCCGGCCCGATCAGAACCGCATCAACGACAACGACGGCGTCCCATACGACCTCGACCTCGCAAGGTGGTAAGGTAAGTGAAAAAGTCAGCAAGTTGGTTTACTACTTATACTATAAATCATTTGTTTTGTTGCTTATTGATTTATTTCTCGAAGCAATTTTAGAAATGTTATAAATGCCATTTTTTTATTTCTTTCGCGAAGAAATGGGAATGCAATTTTTAATTGCAAATTTAGACTATCTCGAGTATAATTTCTCGTTTGAAATCTTTAACAATTGTTCGAGCTTAATTATCGTACAGGTGAGGCAAATGTTCGACGAGAGACGGCAGACTACCGTGAAGGGAATCGACAGAAGCTACCCGCTGGAACCGCTTGAGAACAAGTTGCGAAAGCAAGCGAATACAAACGACGTGGCGTCGCAGAGGAATGGTAATGTGACGGTGAATCGACAGTCTGTGAAACGCGTGTCGCGCGCGGACGTTAACAGCAACGTTAACGGCGGCAAGCCTGTTGTTTCTTACCATGAAGAGATCGTTCGCGAGTCGTTTGGCCCGTCCATACGTCGTCATGATGATGAGGACGAGTACGGTGTCGAGAATCGCATCGCCAATGGACATTATCGTCACGAAGCTGATAATGAGGTCGGTTGTGCGTGAAATGTCAATACTTTGCTTAATCTTCAATTTCATGTTGCGTCCTACATAAAACAATTTTTCTGAAATCTTTTAGGAAACAAGTCCTTATCTCAACTAGAATTTTAATAGATTTAATCAGAAAATTCTGATTCGTCTATTTTCAATTAGAATTCTAATTAATTCGACCAGACAGTTTTCTCGGTGTATATCTAAAATCACAAAATTAAAATTAAAAGAGTTGGAAAAAGTATTCCCTTGAGTATATAATTTTATTCAAAGCAGCAGTTACTCTGCTGAGCACGATTCAGGAATATTGTTATTTTTTTATTATCTGTGTGTTAATATCTTGTATGCAGCAAGAAGAAGCGTTGGATCAGGAGACGGTAGAGAGAAATCGTATGATGGCGAAGATTCATCTAATGGGGTTCGACGAGACTCTGAAGCATCGCGTGAGGAACGATTTGGAGAGCGAGGAGTTTCCGGAATACCTCATGGTGGATGTACCCGAGAAGCTCTCGAAGAGGAACGTTACGAAGAAATTGTCTCAAGCGGAAGAACGACTCGAACGATTCAAGAACGCGAACGCGAAAAGAAGTAACATGCCGAAACAGGCGACTTCGACCAATACGGTGATAAGAAAGCGATCGGAACAAGTGATTCCGACAAAATCCAATTCCAGGTAAGAACGTTTCTCATATTATTATTGAAACTGAAATTGTAAGTAAAGTAGTGAAATAATATAATATTAAAGAGATCACTTTTTAATGTGTTATGACATCCCTGAAATTAAAAATTAAAGCCCGTATTCTAATACTTTACTTTTATTGATAAATGTGCGCATTTATTTTTGGGTTTCTATATTGGTACACTCTGTCCGCAAAGGTCGATACCAAACTTGCACAACGTGTTAATAACTAATAAGGTCAAGTAGGTAGAAATATTCATATTAAACGTTTAAACGTTTAAAGATTTACGAGCAGAATGCATTTACTATTACTTCTAGTACAGTAAAAGTACTTGAAAAATTTCAACAATTATTAGTTCTATGAATGAAAGTTTGCATTCTTTCTTCTAAAAGAATGTAGGCTTCAATTTATCAAACTAATGACTGTTGAACTCTTTCGAATATTTCTACTGTACTAGAAATAGCAGTAAATGCATTCTACTCTTAAATCTTTAAATATCTATTCAATCTCATTAATATATTGTATAAGTTTAGCATCGACCTTTTGCAGATATCTTGCAACATAAATTATAAGATAAATGCGCGTATTTATCGGTAAAAGTGAAGTGTAAAAATATAGATCTACATCTATTATTTACGTAGCTGTATAAATAATTGTGAATCTCGATCATCGACAATCGCTAACAAATTGCCGCTGCTTACCAGAATTAATTTACATGCCACGTAGTTGCAATCGCTATCCTCGACTATTACAAATATACTGCGCTAACAATGTGCTCGCAAAGAGTTTTCAAAAGGAAAAAGAGATCTGAGGAAGAGCATAATATCACATGATCGTTTTTGTTCTAATATGTTTATCTAACCCCCGCCTTATCGCCATAAACTAGAGCGAATATTAAAAAAAGGACAGACGGTGGATAACTAATTTGGCAGAATCGTATTGCATAAATGAGCATTCGGAGAAGAGTAATTAATTTGATTAATCTAAGTATGCAAACGAGTGAACAAGTGCCTCTGTTCCGATCCGAGGAAACGTGCAAAACCATCCAAGCTTAATTATCATCGTACGCGTCGCATTTAACCGCAATTCACGCGGGGCAGATTTAACACCGGGCTGAGAGAAAACTATATAACTAGCGCAACGTCCACTACAAACAAAAACAACTAGCGCTAATTAGCTTGGGCGCTGGGCCAAAAATAAGGACGATTGCTGTAAGAAAAAGCACGCCTCACTTTTAGCGATTCCGCTTCAAAGCCGTTTTACATTTGCTTTCTCGACTGTGCGTTCTTAGAGTACGGAGCGAGGTCGCCGGAACTTCCCCAACCAGCACGCGAAGCGGAAGTAGCCTGACCTCAGAGCGCAGTCAAAGGATTCTCGAAAATACAAACAGTCCCCTGCCGACTAGAACTCGCATAGTTGGCGAAATGAGTTCGAGACGACGGGAAAGTTCGGATACTGAGACACTCGGCCAACGCACGAGTCCGCGAAGCTTCTTAACAAGAGAA
Source organism: Trachymyrmex cornetzi (assembly GCF_001594075.2). Lineage (NCBI taxonomy): Eukaryota > Metazoa > Arthropoda > Insecta > Hymenoptera > Formicidae > Trachymyrmex > Trachymyrmex cornetzi. Next base: position 41,530 of record NW_017296418.1, on the reverse strand, counting down.
GCTGCAAAGGCAGAAGACACTTCGAGAATTTATCCCAGGCGTAATGAATACATGTCATTGACGTCTGACGGAAAAATATTCATAAGACGTAGCGTGAGTCCGCAGTTTTTTTGTAGAGAATCCAAAAGATCTGGCACGACTATGAGCATCGATCGAAAGTCCGATTCATCCGGATCGCCATTATTCTATCAAGAAACGTCAACAAAACAAAGTAGAACTCCATTTTTTCTTAATGAATCTCGCAAAACGAATGAATCTAAATCATCTTTATGGAATGGCAGAGAAATTTCGTCAAAACAAAGCATGAATTCGCAATATTTCTCTGAATCCAAACGATCGGAAACAGCTATGAGTACCGATCGAGAAACTATTGGATCCAAATCGTCCGAATGGAGCGAGGGAACATCAACAAAACGAGATACCAATTTTGATCGGAAAGAAGTTCAAACAAGTACGAGTCTTGGCCGACAATCTTCTTTATCTAAATCGCCATTGTATGAAGAAAAAATATTAAAAAGGCGAAGCACCAGTCCGCAGTTTTTCTGCAAAGAATCCGAACGATCCGCCACGACTATGAGCATCGATCGTGCAACTAGCGAATCTAAATCGTCGCTGTATGATCATGAAATAGTAATGAAACGAAGCAAAAGTCCGCGATTCTTTCTCAGTAAATCTGAACAATCTCGCAAAACAAATGAATCTGAATCACCAGTATGGAATGACAGAGGAATTTCGTCAAGACAAAGCACAAGTCCACAATATTTCCGTCGTGAATCCAAAGGATCCGAAACAGCTATGAGTACCGATCGAGAAACTATCAAATCTAAATCGCCCGAGTGGAGCAAAGGAATAAGGAAACGAGATATGACCGATTTCCAACAGAAGAAAGTTCAAACAAGTCTCCATCAACAATCTCTTCCATCTAAATCATCATTATATGAAGAAAAACTATTAAAAAGGCGAAGCATCAGTCCGCAGTTCTTCTGCAAAGAATCCGAACGATCCGCTACGACTATAAGTATCGATCGTGCAACTAGGGAATCTAAATCGCTGTCATACGATCATGAAATGGTAATGAAGCAAAGCGAGAATCCGCGTTTCTTTCTCAGTGAATCTGAACAATCTCGCAAAACGAGTGAATCCAAATCATCGATATGGAATGACAGAGAAATTTCATCAAGACAAAGCACGAGTCCGCAATATTTCCGTCGTGAATCCAAACGACCAGAAACAGCTATGAGTACCGATCGAGAAACTGTCGGATCTAAATCGTCCGAGTGGAGCAAGCGAAACACAAGTCCGCGATTCTTTTCGAGAGAAGCTACAAAGGCGGAAACTTCGAGAATTTATCCGAGAAGTAATAGATATAAGTCATTGACATCCGATGGAAAAATATTCGTAAGACGTAGCGCAAGTCCGCAGTTCTTTCGTAGAGAATCCAAACGATCTGGTACAACTATGAGCATTGATCGCAAAGTTGGTGAACCTAGATCGTCATATGATCGAAGAGTATCGAAGCGAAGCGCAACTCCAAGACTGTTAAACGGAAAGACCAAGGAACGATCTGCAATCACTACGAGTATCGATCAGAAATACGGCGGATTTAAATTGTCTGAAATTATGCGCAACAAACGCTCCACGAATCCACAATTTTTCTGCAAAGAGTCTGAAAAATCCGCTACAACGATGTTGATAGAACCAAGATCGAGATCAAATTCTACCAAAAGTTTATTAAATCAGCGCAGTTCAGATACTTCTTATAGGCGACCTATAAAATCTCCGATTGATAAAAAGAATAGTTTTACGAAAGATGGACATACTTCAAGTCCTTCAGTTGCTAAACACGAAGTGAAAAAGGCTTTGAAGAAAACCGACGTTTTCAGCAATATTACAGAAACTCGCAGATCGTCGAAAATCTCGGAGACCTCCGCGACATCGTCCAGCTCGATCGTAAACCTCAAGTACGGTTTGGAATTCGATAATATTTTCCAGTCAGCAGGTCTGGTCCGTAAATTTATGAAGTCTCAAGATGGAAAACAGCGCTCGATTCGTCAATCGCCTTCGAAACGCAACGCAAATGTTCGAATCTCCGCAAGAGGTAATCAATCGAAAAATCGATGTAAAACTTCGTCTCTCCAAATAGCAAGATCACCGTCTATCGAAGGTAGGAAAAGAGCTACGCCAGAATTTTCTCGCAAAAGTATCACTCCGACGGAAGTTGACATGGACATTCAAGAGATTACTATGACGGATCATCGTATTGAACGCGACAAACTGCAAAAAGCGCCAAGTCCAATATCGAAGCGACAATTTGATGGAACGTACACGAAATCGTTCAATAGTGGAGCGAAATTCAAAACCTCGATCACCTACCCCGTTCGCAAACCGTATAGAGAGAGAGGGTCCATTTTAGAATCAAGCGTTTTCAAGTCGAAGGGAGGTCTCTCCGAAAAAACATCCATGGGTCGTCAAAGCAGTCGAGAGAACAAAAGCATCAGTTTGAATAAACTCGGCTTCAGTCCTACGAGCGGAAGTTCTCGGCGTATCATAAATCGAAACAGGACAGATGAAATATCTTCTCAAATGCGGAAACAATCCACAAAAAATGAAGTTAAATATAGTGCGACTCAATCCACGAAACGTGAGGACCAACAGCGCGCGAGTTCTCGATCTCCAATTTACATGCGGAATCGTTCTGCGGAAAGTAGAGCAGTTGGCAGTCCGAAAGTAACATCTCCTGATTTTTCTAAGATGAGAAAATATCCCGATACAGTCTCGCCGATTTTGTACGACTTCGCGGAGAGGAGGACCAAAGGAGCACGCACAAAATTTGATCAACCGCAAAGCTTACGATCTGCGCGACTAGTACAGGGTGCTGTGAAGGACAGGAATTTGTCTACAAACGACAAATATAATCGGGGAAAAGAAAGACATGAAGATAAAAATATATCGGTAGATGAAGTTGATATCGGCGTAAAGTATCAAACGGTAGTCAAAACTGCTTTGACTAAAGGAAGCAAAGATTATAGCAAAATTATTCGCTCAAACTCCGCTGATCGGATTACAAGCAAAAGGGTCTTCCTTCGCGAAACTACGCCGATGAAGTCGAGTACTTCAAAGAAAACGATTTCTCCGACGGGAGAATGTGGCAGGCGGCACGACTTAGAGTCTAGGGTTTCACCGCGAGTCTCACCTTTACGGAAAACAGCTGAAATTTCTCGTGGCATCTACACTCCGAAGATTTTCTCATCTCAGAATATCATAGCGAAAACGGATCAAAGCTCCACGTTCAAATTTTCGACGTACACTGTCGAAGACCGCAGACGCGAGAGTGTCGCGAATAAATTGGCGGAATTCAATAAAATGAGCGTGAAACGTAAAACCGCAGAACCGAAGAATATCGTAAGTGAATTTTCCAAAACTCAATGCGAGGGCAAATATAAAAAAGATCTCGAAAGGATGGACTCTGTGGAATCAGCGTTGAGACGATTTGATTCCATAGGCGCGGAATTTGAATGTTCAAGTTTGACGAACTTCCAGGCATCTCCAGAGATCTCCTTGCAAACGATGGACGTGCAAACAAAAGTTGTTAAAAAATCAATCGATTCGAAAGGAACGACAGTCCCTTCTCGTAAAGTAACGGATCATACGATTTTAAAATCGACGCTGAAATCTCCAATTGGTAAAAATCTGAAAACTAAAAACGTCGCGCGTAAAAGTGATTTAAGGATTCTCAAAAAGGAGACTCGTTCCTCTAAGAGGCCAACAAGATTTGGAAGTTCCATTGAAAGCAAACAGAGATCTACGAAAATTCAATCACCAGCGTGCAAGCGGCGATTGTTTGAATCCGATTCAGAGAAAGAGGTTCAAGAAGAACGGCCAAAATTGAGTTGCACAAAAGCGCGTAAGGATGAGAATTGTTCTTTCGTAAATATAAGATTTCGTAAAGACGAAACAGTCTCAAACATAAGGTCTTCCAAAAGTCTCGATCGCGACATTGCGAAAGAGTCGGAAGAAACGTTTACGTTTTCCGTGAAGCCGTTGCGGTCCATCGAGGATATTCGAAAATTGATCGATAGCGAACAAAATAAATCAGTCACTACGGAAGAATCGAGGTCAGCGATTGCAAATCAGCGTTCGGCCTCGCGAGAGAATGTCGATGCGAAGAGATCGAGTCCCGCAATCGATGCAGCAAAAAACAGGACCGATCCCGCGAGACTGACTAAAATTAAATCCTGTGTATCCAGGATCACGAAGAGCCCGAGTCCCGATGTAGCTGCGACAAAGCAGCGCGAAATAAATGCGCGAACGACAAGAGGAAGCACTCCTTCATCCCCCTCAAAAAGTCCTGATGTTGCCCCTACGGTGAGTACTATTAAAAAATCACTAATCACTTAATCTTCCGAAGCTGATACCAAAATTTGTAACGCTGGGTTTGTAAAGCCCATTTAACGGATGCTAATTAAAAGATATTAATTAATTTCAAGGAGAACCAAAATGACATAATTCATATAAAAAAGGATGAATATTAAGTATATTTTAATAAAAATAATCCCCTTTGCAGATGTGTAAGAAAATTGAATAATTTGACAAAGATTTTTAGAATTAAGTGGGGTTCAATATATAGTCGAAGGGTTAAATCAATTAAATCATTAAAGATTGCCTTGTAATGAAGGTAATTTTATAACATCCTATTCCCTTCTTTTTATTTATTTAAATATTTTTGCTTCTACCTGTTATTTTTTTTTGTTTCTTATACTATACATAGTAAAACGCAACTTTTATTCGTTATAGGCTATTAAATTTTTTTACAGATTAACTATTTTCATTAAATTGTAATTATGAAAACAGAATCAGCGTGCAGAATCGAGGAATCAAGAAGCGAAACCTTCGAGAAGATCAACAAAAGGTGTGGGTTCGAGCAGGAGTAAGGTAACCGGAACGATCGATACAGTTGACGGCGTCGTTCTCCAAAACGGTTCGCCGAATGAATCAACGAAGAAATCCGACGCCTTCATGGTCGACTTCGACGATCGATCATCGAAAGAAGACGACACGATGTCGAAAAAATCACCGATGAAGAAATCTTTTAACGACGTAAGAGTGATTTTTTTTCTTTTGTTAAAATTCGATATACGAATGTTTTTTATTTTATTATTTTTATTGCATGAGCCAAGTGGTGCTGTGTGAAATAATCCATTTTTATTAGATTTTCGTATCGTTGAAATTGATCGCTACAAATGCAATAACGTAAAATATAGCTTACTTCATGCTGCTCTCTTGTATAAATCAAACTAAAATCCGCACAAGTCTAAAAACATTCTTTAATATTAACACATATGTTAATATTAAATTTTATGTATTTTAAATAAATTAGCAATGAGAACACACCAGTCTGGCGCAAAACGAATATTAATCATACTTCTATAATCTTCTCACGGTCGTGCAATTTATTTCCCAAACAATTGCAATCAGAGTCAATTGGCAGATATGATCTGCCAAAAAATCAAAAGAAAACTCGCATATTAATTGCTGGATTCGGAAGAAAGAACTCATGAGGGCAATTAATAAATTTAAATTAAATTATACAAGGTATAATTATATGTTAACCTAAATTGTTATTTCGCTATTGAAAAACAAATTATATAATAAAAAAAATTTTACATAATGCGTACGTTTCAAGGTGTATTTAAATATAAATTCAAATATAAATATATATATATAGATGTATGTTTTTATGCAGTTCATATTTGTTCATGCAATTTATACGTACAATCCTATTTATTTGCAGAAACAACAGACAGCTTCCAGTGCTTCAGACCGGCCGACCTCATCGTCGAATTCCAGTGTTAACTTAATTCAAGATTCCAGTGCGAAAAGTAGAATGGAAAGTGAAAGAGGAAAAGGAATAGGGAAAGGAGGTGGTAAAAGTAGAGGTAAAACTATAGAAAAACCTTCTTCCAGTAGTGGCAAACTTGCAAACTCGTCAAGTTTCAACGAAGATGCAACTAACGACACGTAAGTTTTTCTAGTAATCTCTGTATGTTTTATTAGAAAATAATAATTTATGTCAAATAAAAGTACATATAAATTATCATTAAAATTATAATTTTTATAATTTATATTTGTACCAGAGAAGAAATGCCACTTTGATAAGCAGCAGTAACAGTTATGAAACGTGAACATGACGTTATTTTTATAGAATTTAATATAATTTCTATTATAAAATATTAGAAAAAAATAAGAACTTAAAAAAAACTCTCTCTCTCTCTCTCTCTCTCTCTCTCGTATCATTTCTTAATATTGAATAATATACAGACGTAAAAATTAATGATTAAAATTAATCTTTAAAAAAAATCTTTATAAAATTATTCGCGTTATTAATTGATAACAGGAAGGGCTTGGTAAAGTGTAAAACATGCGGACGTAGCTTTGCACAGAATCGAATCGATCTTCACGAAGAGATCTGCATGAAAACGGCAACCAAGAAGAGGAAGCAGTTTGATCCGGTGATGAACCGAGTCAGAGGAACCGAACTCGAGCCTTTCGTTAAGAAAGGCTTCACTAAACGAGAGGTCGGTATTAAGAAATAGAATTTCTTCGAAAAGGATTGATGACTGAAAGTTATAATTTTTCGATAACATCAGTAATATCAAATTTTAATACATAAAATGAATTAGTCCAATGAATTATTTATCCAATTTATGTTGTGAAGGCCGAAACTTGATTCAATCCAAGCTTGTTTTCTTCAAGGAGAATAACAGCACTTATACTGTTTTATACTGTTTTCAGACGAAAACGAAGAAGCCGGAAACCAAACCGGACTGGCGGCGCAAGCACGAGGAATTTATCAACGCGATCCGCTACGCAAGGGAGACGCAGGCACGATTGGCGGCAGGTGAAAATTTGAGCGATCTGCCGCCACCGCCGCCCAGCGATACCAGCGATTACATCCAGTGTGAGCACTGTGGCAGGAAGTTCAATCGGTCCGCCGCGGAGCGGCACATTCCGATTTGCAAGCGTATGCATGACAAGAAGCAAACGCATGCACCGAGGGCGAGACGCTAAAGAGGAAGTCGCGGAGAACACTCAGGCTTTTCCCAGCCTCTCTGCGAAGAAAAATCTTATACTCCTAAATAGCGTTCATTTTTTTTAAGCGACTCTCTTCCCCTCGTTTCTTTTCCGCCGATTTACAAGTGTAACACTCCCTTCCGTCTCGTACGCGAATTGCGACCTTACTTCATTTCGAAATTTTCGTCTGCTTCACGCCTATAATGTTGAAATGTAAATAAAAGATTCGATAGAAAATTTGAAAAACTTGTTTCTACATTATTTCAAATTTTATTAAGAACAGCACAGAAATAGATTCATGGATTGGAACGTAATTACATGATTTGAAATATTATGACGTTTATTGAAACGAGTGAAGCAAACGAAAATAATATTAATAATAAAAAAGATTATCTATATGTGAACTAACGGCATGTCGTAAGTGGTCGACAAATTTGAAGTGATCGAATATGACAGCAATAATCATTGATATTTAAAGTAGGTATGCCGCTGACGAATATCGCTTTTTATTCGTGATATTATCGCCTAGAAGCTGGAGCTTTGAATAACTATCGATAAAATTTTTTATCAAATGAATTTTTATACTCATTTCGTAATTAAATGCATTTTTATAACCGCAAGGATTATATACAAATAAAGATGTAAAAAGATGCGCCGATATAATGTACATGAAGGAAATATATTATATATAGCATAAATATGAGGGTGAGCAAAAATCGTAATTTTTTTCATAACACATGAGACAACGAATTGTACGATTCTATTTTAAATTTCAGTCGATCACTTAATTCTCAAAAAATTGAAAACAATTATTTTATTTACATAATAATATTATATTCTACAGTGTTATAATTAGAGAAATTACGATTTAATGTTTTTATTTCTATACATTATTTAACAAAAATATTTATCATATATGTAATATTCGAATTATTACTTTTTCTTGCAAATCATTTATTATACAAATTGCGATTATTACATAACAACATATATAATGTCGCTTTTTTAAATTAAATTAAAATTAAATATTTTCTTTTATTTATTATGCAGTTTATAATAAAGTAGTCTGTGAATGTATTACATTTTTTAATATAACTTTCAAGACTTGTAACTCTCAACTTTTCTTAAATTATATTTCTAACTATTTTTTCAGATAGTAATTTAAATATACTACATTCTCTAATATAATTTTCAAATTTCGTGATTAATATGTCTTTAATATAATTTTCAAGATTTGTGACAATCTTTTTTTTAATTTTACATACTCTATAATTATCGAATCTCTCAGACAAACGAATAATCTGAATAATCTCCTTATCTCTTTTCTTAAATTAAAACATTACGCGAAAATACAATACAAATACACTCATAAAGTACCTTTAATAACATTTTTTATGTACTAAACTAAATTATAACCTACATTCTCTGATAAAAATTTTTCTCAGAATTTTTATGTAAATTTTAGAATTTTTTAGCACTTCTAATTAATTTTAATAACTTTTTAAAGAATTTCTCAGATTTTTTCGCGTGAGAGTTTCACGAAGAAAATTTTCAATCGGATATCGAAAATAGTAAGGAAAGGAAAATGCGACGAGTAATTCAAATCTGCACGCGCGTTTTGCTCGCGATTTGATACATCGCGATACATCGAAGACTTGTGAAACGGCGGCGAGCCAATCGGAATAGTCCACGAAAAGTCGCTTGTCAGCGGCCGGGATGCCGCTAGCGCAACTGGGCGAACGTCAGAGCGGTCGGAGCATTGTGCGGAGGTGGTGTAGCGCGCTCGTTCACCTCGCTGCGACTCTCGGCGGATGTGAATGACTTCTGGTGCAATGTCTCAAGTCGCTTGTACAATCCACGGAATAATGTCGAGGCTCTTAGGTAAGTCACGTGCGTACGTTTCGCCGAATTATCAGCGCAGGACGCCGGTTATCGGCGACATTGATAGCTCTTGACGTTGCCACGAATTCCGGTGATATCGCTGGAGTTCTGTGTGAACGACATCGCAACAAGTGTCTCCTCGAGACCCATTCCGCGAGAGAAACGTCATCATTCTCCTATGCTCCCACACAGCCTGTCCGCGTACCTTAAATAGCGTTTAAATACGTAAATTTGGACACACGTCTTCCTATGGACCATACATCTTGTTTGCATACTTTTCTCCTTGCAGGTGTCCTTCTGTTAGTCGCTGGAGCAAACTGCATGTACGCGTCCAATTCAGCCGTCGTTGATCTTAGGCCAAATAATTTTGATAATTTAGTGTTAAATAGTGATCACATCTGGGTGGTTGAATTCTATGCGCCATGGTGTGGACACTGTCAACAGTTGACGCCGGAGTATGACAAAGCAGCTACTGCATTAAAGGTGACTCGTCATATTTAATTTTTCTATATAAATATATATACGAAGCATACATGTGAACATACATACATATATCTTTAAATAATATTAAGTAAATCAACTAGGAAATGTTCAATACAAATGAGTAAAGAAAATGATATCCAATAAAAGCAGATCTTGGTGCCTAATAATATTTTGTATGAATTTTACAGTTTTATTTGAATTAAAAATGATAAAATTTACACAAAAAATAATAAGCGTTAAAATCTTTCTTTGACTGACCAGATATGGCTTTTTTTGCTCATTTGTTACATATACCTTTAACTTATCCTAACAGGGTGTTGTAAAAGTTGGCGCGGTAAATGCTGATGAACACAAATCTCTGGGAAGTAAATACGGCGTTCGTGGTTTCCCAACAATCAAGATATTCGGACTTGACAAAAAGCCGGAAGACTACAATGGTCCGAGAAGTGCAGTTGGCATTGTTGATGCTGCGTTAAATGCTGCTAGTCAAAAAGTTCGAAAAGTGTTAGGTGGTAAAACTTCGGGAGGTGAATCCAAGGTAAATTATAATTTGAATATGACTAGCCCTAGATTTTTTACGAAGAGTATTGAAATAGAGTACATAATTTTGTACATAAATAGAAAAGATAATTTCCTGGCATGCAAATTACTAAATAGCAGGGTTGGGTAAGTTACTTTTTTCTTTTAACTAAGTTAAGTTAAAGTTAACAACCTTGAAAATTTAACTTAGTTAAAATACAAGTTAATGTATAATGAAATTAATTGAATTAAAAGTTAAGTTAATAAAAAAAAGTAATTGAAAAATTAAAAGTTAAATTT
>NW_017296418.1:24383-31017 GCF_001594075.2 Trachymyrmex cornetzi | reverse complement strand
TGAGTCTGAGACTTAACTTCAACAAATTTAAATAAAAAGTTAATAGTTATCGATAAAATGTAACTAAATAAAGTTAAAAAGTTAAGAGTCTAAAATGTACTAAGTTAAGTTAAAATTATTTAACTTTTCAACTTTTTAACTTAACTTTTAGCTTTTTAACTTGGCACTACCCAACCCTGCAGTAAATAGTATTTATTTGCAGAGTAAAGATTCCAAGGATGTGATAGAATTGACGGACGAGAACTTCGACAAGACTGTTTTAAATTCTGAAGATATGTGGCTAGTCGAATTCTACGCTCCTTGGTGCGGTCATTGCAAGAATCTAGCGCCTGAGTGGGCGACAGCAGCTACCGAGCTAAAAGGCAAAGTCAAACTGGGAGCTCTGGATGCCACTGTAAACACGTTGAAAGTGAGATACATGCCTTACTAATATTTTCTTGTAATGCGATTGATGTGGTACACTTTTGGTCTAACACGTAATATTGCAGGCAAGTAAATACGAGATCAAAGGCTATCCCACCATTAAATTCTTCGCACCAGGCAAGAAGGATGCCGACTCGATGCAAGACTATGACGGCGGTCGAACAAGCGGTGATATCGTTAACTGGGCGCTCGAGAAATTAGCCGAGAATATTCCGGCGCCGGAAGTGGTGCAAATCACTTCTGAGAAGAAGCTGAGAGCAGCATGCGAAGACAAGCCGATCTGTGTGGTTTCCGTTCTGCCACACATTCTGGACTGTCAGTCCGATTGTAGAAATGGATACTTGAAAACTTTAAGTACTCTCGGTGAAAAATACAAAAAGAAGATGTGGGGGTACGCATTAAATTTGCGTATATGTTATTTTTAAAACGATTCATAACTATTCCTTTTTTTTTCATGCTTTAGACATGATTCTGAAACCAATCGGTGTTTTTTTATTTTTCGATTTTTATTGTAAGATTTATTTTACAGTAAATTATAACTAAATAAAAAAGCACGTCGATCAAACAATAGAATATTGATAAAAAGATCTTTTATAATTTAATTTTTCTAAAAAGTTATAATCAAATTTTTTCGTATGAATTCGTCCAATATGTCAACTATTTTCACAAAATGTTCTACTTTTAGTATAAGTGTCTATGTAAGTTTCCACGGTTATTAGTTTGTAAATTATATATTCACATAAAGCGATAAGATATAATTCACAAACAATTAGTACTCACCAAATAAAGATAATTACAAACATTGCTATCCTAGATTTGAGTCCTTCAAAATTCTGTAATTGAAGAGGTACAACTGGTTTGCGAATTATATCTTATCGCCTTACATTATATAATTTTCGTACTAATAACCATGGAAGCTCACATGGACATTTTACTTATACTAGATTTATTCTTAGAGTCACAAATATTATTAATTTATTTTAATTATTTTACTTTTCGTACAGATGGGTCTGGGCTGAAGCTGGTGCTCAACCGCACATCGAGGATGCGTTAGAGATTGGAGGTTTCGGCTACCCCGCGTTAGCAGCCGTTAACATCAAGAAAATGAAATATTCCTTGTTAAAAGGTAGTTTCTCATACGATGGAATAAACGAGTTCTTACGAGATCTAAGTTACGGCAGAGGTGGCACTGCGCCCTTGAAAGGTGCTCAATTGCCTGTCATCATTGAAACGACGCCTTGGGATGGTAAAGACGCTGAACCTCCACAAGAAGAGGAGATCGATCTCAGCGATGTTAATCTAGATGATAAAGACGAGCTATAACTTATTGAAAGCCAACCAGCTGAATTCTTCTTAGAAGGATTTACCGCACACGACGTATATCGTTTCTAATAAAAAAAAAAACTAATTAAGGGCGTTAATCGCGAATCGGTATACAAGTCATACTCGCCCAAAAATTTATTTTGTATTGTCAGACTTAACATCTATACATATATATATATATACTTAATAAGAATCTACATCGATTAATTTCGTAATGAAATTAATGGTAATTGAATAATTCCATTAATCAATGATTTTTGTATAATAACATCAGTATATATATATGATATCATCATTTGTCGCTCTGTGTATCCTAAGGAAGACCAGTTCTCAGGTGCAGTTGTCTAGTTTTATAAAAAAAAAAACACGCGTTTAAGTAATTCTTCCATCCGAAAGCCAATTTTATACAGTTTTTTGAGTTGCATTTAGGAGAAGCAAACTAGTTTAGATCCTCATCATAAAACGTGTGCATGTAATTCATATTGTTTGCATCGTTCTCCATGTGTTTTGATAGGAAAAAGGTAGAACAGTTTGAAGTACTCGCTCCGTGTATCATGATGCATTTATTAGCCTGCTTACTTTTGTAAAAGTGGGTTGTTTAAGATACACATAGTTTATGTAAAAAAAAAGTCCTATTTGTAATAAATATATATCATACATTTACAAGTATATTATTTCTACAGAGGTCATTTTTATGAGTACAATTTGTAAGCTTATACATACTGATAGCACAAGAAAAAACTTTTCAGCAAAGCTATTAATTGTTTTTTCTCTATAACGGGATCAAACTTGGAGATTATAAAAATCAGTCTATTGTTGTGATCTGTTAATATAAACATAGTGTTAAGTAGAGACTGATTTTTTTCTTATGTTAGCAATTCTGCAGCCTATTACCATTGATCATGTTTGACCCTAATCCTTTGCCTACTCTAATTTCAGCAGTGGTCCACTTGCTTCTTCCAAATGCTCTGAACGTTACGCTCCAAACGCTACGCTTCGATTGGTCCATTACTATTTCGAGTGCTACAATTGCTACGTGAGCGCTCCAGCCAATCCACCTTTCGAGGTGACGCAGTTGGAGCGAAGTGGGAACAAAAACAATGACGTATTGATGACGTAATCAGAGTTGCTGGGAACGTTCCGAAGCATCAAATGAACCAGTCATGTCAGTGCTACAAATGCTCTGTAGCGTTTGAAGCGCTAAGTGGACCGTAGCCTTCAATTAGCATAGCTCTGCATTGTTTCAACCTGGAGTTTAAAAACATTTTTAAGGCTGCGGTCCACTTGCTTCTTCCAAATGCTCTAAACGTTATGCTCCAAATGCTACGCTCCGATTGGTCCATTACTATTTCGAATGCTACAATTGCTACGTGAACGCTCCAGCCAACCCATCTCCCGAGGTGAGGCAGTTGAAGCGAAGTGGGAGCAAAAACGATGACGTATTGATGACGTAATCAGAGTTGCTGGGAGCGTTCCGAAGCATCAAATGGACCAGTCATATCAGTGCTACAAATGCTCTGTAGCGTATGAAGCGCTAAGTGGACCGCAGCCTAAGACGTTCAAGTTGCTTGTAACGCAAATGAAATCGCATAATGATATGCTGTCTTTTGTTATGTGAATGAAATTCTGTGAATGCTACATCAAAGAAAATCTGAAAATTAATACTGAAGCTTTCCATATGTTGTAGCACTGTTGAATTTCATACGGAAAAAGGATGGCAAAGAAAAAGTTACTAAACTTTTCGTACGTTTCCGTAGCATTATTGTACAATTAACTGGGTTTTACATAAGAAAGATGACATATCACTGTGCGATTCAAATTTGATTAAGAACATAATTTATCTCTTAACACTTCAAGTTGATACTGGACATGTCAGTTACAGTTGGAAAAAGATCAAGATCAAACATGATCACTAGTAATAGGCTGCAGAGTTGCTAATATAAGGGAAAAAATCAATCTCATTACTGAATAGGTACACTATGTTACATTAATATCGTCTAATAAAAAAACGAATATACTTTCTTGCAGTCTTTCAGAGTCTCAATCACAAGCAAATGCCATATGTTGTATACTATTTAATCTACTTATGTAAACTAATGATTATATTGAAAAAAATTTCTAAATTTTTTGTTAGAAATTTTTAGACATCTCTCCATTTTTAACATGTCACAAGATAACTTTTAATTTATAAGTTCAGTCTTTTTTCATATAACTGGTATATATAAATGCAATAAAAATAAAATTATTTCCATATCTATTGCTGTAAATGCTTATAAAATTTATAAAAATTCATTCCATTATTACATATATAAGATAGTATGAAAATACATGAAGATCTCAATCTTAATATTTTTCTATTCTAAAAGATTTTATGGCAGTGTCAAGTTATATAAGGCTTAATTGCTTTAAACTTATACGAAAGTACTATTACTCTGAGTGAAGATGTAACTGTACTTGTAAAATAAATGTCTATGGCCGGTATTCATAATCCATTCTTATTTCAAGACTGTCTTAAATAATATCTTGAGGCTTTAATATGGCCTTCTGATTAATCCATGACATCTTAAGACTATACTTAAGATAGTCTTAAGTATAAGAATCAACTATGAATACCGATCTAAGTTACGTTTTCTTTTCAGACCTATCGTTTCAATGGTGCATCATTTGATATGTCATTTGATACATCATTTGAGTCGCAAAATGCTCTCAATGGACGTGATACATTGTTAACATTAACATTGTCACTAACAGTGGACACAGAATTAACATCTGTTAATTCTATGATGTCATAGCTTTCATTCTTTTTGCATATATATGGATACAATAGAAAGATGTAGTAAGTTATTGTACTGAATATGATAGCGCCTACAATTAATCCGATGATACCCCAGGCTGATAATAGCATCATTTTCCGACCTGGAAGCGGTTGCGATTGATTCTTGGACGCTGCTAATTCTGTCAATTTCTGATTCGTCTTGTAATGCTTGGTATTCTGCTTGGAATTCAGATAATCCGCTTGGAACCTATATGATCCGCTTTCGACTTCATGGAGTGTTACTGTAAATAATTTTATCGTCAAATATCAGGAACGATAATTAGGTGGAGAGATACGCTCAATTTTAAACAAAGAACAGTAATATACTGATAACGCAATAAGGAGCGGAGCAAGCTCCAAAGTTTTGAGAAGTTTATCTGGAACTAAACTTAATGGGCCTTTTACAATAAGCCGCAAGTCAGAACGTCAGAAGTTTTAACCAGTCTTAACCAAGTCGTTCAAGTTGGCTATTGGCCAACTTCATCGATTATGACTTAAGATCGTTTCGAACTTCTGATTTGCGGCTTATTGTAGAAGGGCTATAACACTTACCGAGAACGGAGATAATGGCTAAAAGATATATTGTCCTCATAATATCCGCGAGTAATCAGTCTTTTAGCTGATCTGTGTCAAAGATACAAATAAAGCGTCTCGGGATTTTATTAATAGGCGCGGATAAGGACAATTATTCGCGTTGTTAAAAATGTTCGAAGATATTTGACTTGGCGTGGTCCATGTACATAAAAGAGTCAGAAAGGTCAGAAAGTCATTCTTTATCTGTGTGTATCTAAAATCTGTTTTACAATTGCATAAGTGTAGTTATAAGTGATTGTAATTATAAAAATTCACCAATCACTGCCGAATATGAGGAGAATATTCGACTGTGATTGGTTAATTCATACAATCGTAACCACGTACACAATTGTAGAACGAGCTTAAGGGCGCGTTCACATAGCCTGTATAAAGTCTGTACCAAACTAGAGATTGGAATGAAATTTAACCAATCATGGACTATGTTCCAAAACTTCCTCCCGAGGAAAATTTTACTCGAAATATATAGTACACGTAACGTATATACTACAGCATATAAAGTAAAATCTTCCTCGGAGAGGAAGTTTTGGAACGTAGCCTATATAGGTCTATTCCATCGACATCTAGAATGGACCGCTGATGGCAATGGTGGGGGTAGAAAGACGATTAGAGTGAGAGGCAGGAATAATAAGATCTTTCTTTCTCTGTTTACTGAAGCCTGATTGGTTGTTGTTAATCCAACAACCAATCAGGCTGTTAGAAACAACAGCAAACAGAGAAAGAACGATCTTATTATTCCTGCCTCTCACTCTAATCGTCTTTCTACCCCCACCTCGCTGATTGTCATCAACAGTCCATTCTAGATGTCGATGGCTGGATTCCGATGGATTTTGCTTCGTATCATCGGAATTCTGTTTTCTGGGGGGCTATTCTGTACACGCTTACCGACAACTGTCGGTGTCGTTAATAACGTCGGTCGACGAATGTCGCTAAATGCGATTCTGTACCATGTCGGACAGAGAAAAAATTAACAAATCACATTTGAACAATTTGATCACATGACCATTGCGATTGGTCAATTCTTTCTTCATCCGAGTTCTCGGACCGATTCTAGCATCGTGGACACAAGGCTTTAGAGTCTAAAGACATTACTTAAGACGGTCTTGAAATAAGACTCAACTATGAATACCGGCCATAGATACATATTTTGTCTTAAAAAGAGAGAAAACGAAGATGTCGAGTACCTTAGTGAACTTTGCTTTGATTGGTCAGAACAGAGAGAAATCTGAGAGAGGACATGCCGTCTCAAAACCTGTAACCAAAAAATGCTGCCGCGCACTACTGCCGCCAGACAAAGTGGATGTAAACTACATAGTTCTGAAGGTGATACGTCCACTTTTCTAAAGGCCGCAGCACACTTTTGCATAACGCATAACGCATAGCGCATAAACGAATCAACTAATCAGAAGCTTTCCTTTCCTCTCATTCCATGGAAAAGAAGAATTTTGATTGGTTGATTCTCTTATGCACTATGCATTATGC
>NW_017296418.1:21249-23927 GCF_001594075.2 Trachymyrmex cornetzi | reverse complement strand
CCTGACCAATTACAGTCGAATCCGAGAAGAATAAGCGACTGTGATTCGCCCATTTCTTATGGCTTAAGGCTTAAAACCCTATTGTAGATCCGGGGTTAACCGACAGATTTTTTGACGATAAATCCTGCTAAAAAAGATAACTAATCAGAAGCTTTCCTTTCCTCTCATTCCATGGAAAAGAAGAATTTTGATTGGTTGATTCTCTTATGCACTATGCATTATGCCTTATGCAAGAGTGTGTGCTGCGGCCTTTACCCCGGATCTACAATAGGGTTTTAAGCCTTAAGCCATAAGAAATGGGCGAATCACAGTCGCTTATTCTTCTCGGATTCGACGGTAATTGGTCAGTTTCTTACGGCATAAGGCATAAAACACCTATTGTAGATCCGGACTTAGGGTAAAGCTGGAAATACAATAGACACAGGCAATAGGCACAGACAACAGGGAATAACGAGCCGTCCAATCAGAGCTCTGGGATATAATATCAAACTTATACCCCAAAGCTCTGATTGGATGGCTCGTTATTCCCTGTTGCCTGTGCCTATTGCCTGTGTCTATTGTGTTTCCAGATTAATGGCCGCAGCACACACTCTTACATAACGCATAATACATAGTGCATAATGGAATCAACCAATTAAAATTCTTCTTTTCCATGGAATGAGAAGAAAGGAAAGCTTCTGATTAGTTGATTCGCTTATGCACTATGCGTTATGCGTTAGTCCACAAACACAATAGAGTAGTAAGCCTTAAGCCTTAAGAAATTGATCAATCACAGTTGAATGTGAGAAGAATAATCGACTATGATTGATTAATTCCTTAATAGACCTTCTACAATAAGCCGCAAGTCAGAACGTCAGAAGTCTTAACCGGTCTTAACCAAGTCGTTCAAGTTGGCTATTGGCCAACTTCACCGATTATGACTTAAGGTGCCTTGCGATTCGGCTGCGATTCGTGTGACTCAAAGAGAAGAAGATTCGTATTACCAAGTTGTAAGAGGTAAGTTTATTTCAAATATTGAACTATTGAATGTAAATTAATGTAGAAAAATGTCTTTTTGGTTTGAGCTTTATATAGTGGGCCAAAAATTTAAGGTTGAAATTTCGCAACTAAATGCCTCGTCATATGCACGTGGCTCGTCTTTTATGTGTCTAAGTTACATTCTGTTTTACGCATGCTGCGTATGATGTATCATGGATATCCTTGTTGTTTAAAAAATATTAAACAAGGGTAAAAGGATAAATCATGCGCATTATGCATGAAACAGAATGCAACTCTAATCTTATATTTAGCTGTAAAATTTTAACCTCAAATTTTACATTTGTAAAAGTATAGTTACGTTTACTTACTCATTTGAAACTGAAAGGACATATTCCAAAAATATCTTTTTTGTTGTGTTATTTACATATCGATCTATCACTTATTATAATTCCATATTTTTTACATTTGAACAGCATTATAAAAAATGGCTGACGAGTTCCTTGCATGGGACCTTATAAACTTAGAGCATAGAGCAGAGCAATTGGAATGCCGCGTACAGAGGAGTCAGTGGCGAAATAACCACGATCCTTTTGATTTAACTGATGATTAGTTTGTCAAATTATACAGAGTGAGCCCAAACATTGTAGCAGAGTTAGAAGATGTTTTGGGACCAAGGTTAGAACGTCAACATCCATACGGTCTCAGTGTAGAACATCAGGTATAAATTATTTGTATTTTATAATTCAAAATAGTATGATTTATTTAATCATAACTATTAATTAATTTAGTTATAATTAAATAAAATATTCCATTATGTTATGTGTAATATTTCATACAAAATTGTGTAATATTAGATATTATGTGTATTTATTCATAATATATATAATGTACAAAATATATACCGATGAGAACATGCCGTAACGATCAAACTGGATCTTAGATGCTTATAATTTCGTGTGAATTTATATACTACGTATATAGATTCTTAAATGCACGCTGAAATTTTTTTTTAGACTTGTAAGGCAAACTCTAATCAACTACCGCAATACTATCACGAATTGATTAACAATCTAACAACTTTGATGCTTATAGCATCTTGGATCTTAATAATGTTGAATGATATATTAAAATCTATAAATGACATTAAAAATCTGTAAATAATTAATTTATATAGCGAAAAATATTACCTCGGCTGATTATTGCGAAGAATATTACTAAGGTCTCGGTAGTTTAAAGGCTTAGGACGCTTGCACGGAATGCCAGAGATTCGAGTTTGACTCCCGGCCGAGGTAATATTGTTCGCAATATAAATTAATTATTTACAGATTTGTAATGTCATTCAACATTATTAAGATCCAAGATGCTTTGTCGTTCATGAACGATACTTATCGTTCGTGGACGACAACCGTCGTTATTCATAACGAGACCCGACTTTAGCCATTTGAGCCGGTTCGGTTGGAAGTGTGCGCTAAATATCGCTCTTTGATTTTGCTGCTATGAGCATCAAAATTGTTAGGTTGTTAGCCAATTTAACTCATGATAGTACTGCGGTAGTTGATTAAAGTTTGCGTTGTAAGTCTGAAAAAAAATTTTGGCGCGCATTTAAGGGAGGGGTATAGTTAATTCGGTCAAAAGAAGGCATGTTTTTATGAATTTTTTTAGGCGCTCTGGTTAGTGCCAGTGTATTGAAATAAAATTAT
>NW_017296418.1:19331-20733 GCF_001594075.2 Trachymyrmex cornetzi | reverse complement strand
GCGCCTCCGTCGATCGCGTGCCATTTGCACAGTTTTTAATTTTTTGCGTCCAAATTTTTATTGAATATTCTTGAGATGTAGTTTTATTATTATAATTTTATTTCAATACACTGGCACTAACCAGAGCGCCTAAAAAAATTCATAAAAACATGCCTTCTTTTGACCGAATTAACTATACCCCTCCCTTAAGAATCTACACACGTAGTATATGAATTCACACAAAATTATAAGCATCTAAGATCCAGTTTGATCGTTACGGCATGTTCTCATCGGTATTTAGTTTAAAACTCTCACGGTCTAATAAGATTTGATATTGTACAAATATATATTTAAAATGTATACATAATGTTACTTAATTTATATATACAATATATAATTTACAGCTTATGTTGTAGTTTATAAATTATATTATCTTTCAGATTTTGACTGCTTTAAGATTCTATGCAGTTGGGTGTTATCAGGTTCAATAGCGGAGCAGTGGGATATAGCAACGAGCCAACCATCTGTTAGCCGTTGTGTCAGAAGAGTGAGTGATGCGATAAATGATCTTCTTCTCAGACAATGGGTTAGATTTCCCATGACGAACGAAGAACGTTTTATCGCAAAAGAAAGATTTAGAACCGCACCTCTGCCTTTTATTGGAGCTATTGGAGCAATAGACTGCACCCATATAAACATTATAGCACCACATGAACATGAAGAAGCTTACATAAACCACTGGGGTAATCATTCAATCAATGTACAAGCGGTGTGTATTCTATTATATTATACTACTTCTCTGACTGTTAGATCGAGATTTCTCTATTTTATCTAATTTTTTTTATACTTTTAGATTTCTGATCCTGATTTAAAAATTCTCAATGTGAATGCAAGATATCCTGGAGCACGTCATGACGCATACATTTGGTCCAATTCACCAGTACGTCGCATTATGGAATGGCGTTTTGAAAATGGTGAACGTAATACTTGGTTAATCGGTAAGCTGTTGGTCTTCATCTCCAATAACATTTTGTCTATTTATATCATGAATAAAATTGATATTGAGATGGTGTACAGAATAACGTTCATCCATTTGTATCGGTCGTGCAAGCGACCGATGTCGGTATTATACCGAACCGACAGTTGTCGCTACGCATGTACAGAATAGCACCCCAGGTTTGCACCAACCTGGATTGGATTAATGGCGTTTTGTGCTCTCCTATTGGTAGAGCAGATGTCGTCAACCAATAGGAAAGATTAATCCAACCAAGGTTGGTGCAAACCCGATCGGGCTGAAACCATCAACATCTAGAATGGACCGCTGATGGCAATGGTGGGGGTAGAAAGAATCGATCGGGCTGAAACCATCGACATCTAGAATGGACCGCTGATGGCAATGGTGGGGGTAGAAAGAAAATTAGAG
>NW_017296418.1:17059-18337 GCF_001594075.2 Trachymyrmex cornetzi | reverse complement strand
CGTCTCAGTAGCGGTGCTGCTACGAGCGCGCCCGGCGGGTTGCATGTGGCGAGTAAGCTGCCACATGACCCCCCTGGTTGTTTCTAAACCCCTTCGAAACGGACTGGTGGACGTGATATTCGTCCGCTTCTCGTCCTTTACTCTTTTGGCTGTTCCGGGGTTTGTGTTGCTTCGGTTTGTTCCGTTTCTTCTTGCTGTAGAGTATAAGCTGGCTTCAGCCTATCTAATGATACGTTGACGGATCATCCCTTGATTCGTATTTTAAACGTCTTTCGTTTTTTCGCCTCTGTTGAGGACTTGGTAGGGTCCGTCGTACGGAAGTTGCAAAGATCCTTTTGGAGCATCGTGTCTCAGGAAAACTTGTTGCGTTGTAGCCAAGTCTTTATATACAAAGGTGGCTTTTTCTCCGTGTCTTCTGAGCTTCGGCTGCAACTTCTTCATTATGTTTTTCAAACTTTTTGTGAAGTCGTCCGGATTGTTATTTTCGTTGCTGGTTTCGTCGAGGAATTGTCCAGGTAATCGGATTGATTCCCCGTATACCATTTCGGCTGGGGTAGCTTTTAGATCTTCTTTCCACGCGGCTCTTATGCCCATCAGTACAACAGGCAATATTTCTACCCATCTTTCTGTCTGATGACTCTTGATGGCCGTTTTTAATTGACGATGAAATCTTTCTATCATCCCATTTGCTGCTGGATGATACGCTGTAGTGCGAAGATGTGCTGACCCTGTTATTTTTGTTAAATTGTTGAATAATTCTGATTCGAATTGTCGTCCTTGGTCGGTGGTGATCCGTGCTGGCGTTCCAAATCTTGCTATCCAATTCGCAAATAACTCTTTTGCTACTGTTTCTGCCGTGATGTCTGGTATGAGTATTGCTTCTGGCCATCTTGAAAATCGATCAATTATTGTGAGGCAATATTTGTATCCCAGAGATGTTGGCATAGGTCCCACAATATCCATGTGGATGTGTTGAAATCGTCCTGTTGGTGCTAGGAAATTTCCCGTTGGCGTTACCGTGTGTCTGAACACTTTGGCTTTCTGACACTGTTGACAGGCTTGTGCCCACATCTGACAATCACGCTGTATGTCTGGCCATATGTATTTTTGTTTTACTAACTTTGTGGTGGCCTTTATCCCTGGATGTGACAACCCATGCAGGGCTTGGAAAACCTGCTGTCTAAATGGTTTTGTCACGTAAGGGCGTGCGACTGCTGTCGATGTATCGCAGTATAGTGTCAATTCTGAGCCTGGTATTCCAATTTCCTCTATCTTGAG
>NW_017296418.1:14703-16650 GCF_001594075.2 Trachymyrmex cornetzi | reverse complement strand
GTGGCTTCGGTCTTTGGATGTGCCAAGAGTGTGGCCTTTGCAAGACTGTTCTTGCAATTTCGGAAAGCCTCTTCCAATTGTGGCGTCCATTCTACTGGAGTTTTTCCTTTCATTTTTGGTCCTCGTAGAACGTCATGTAACACTGCTTGGTCTTTTGCTGCTCCAGGTACAAATCTTCTGTAGAAATTGATTGTACCCAAAAATTGCCTCAACTGTTTTATGTTTTCAGGCTTTTTGAAGTCTTGGATGGACTGAACTTTTTCGGGCAATGGGCGAGTCCCCTCTGTTGACACCAAGTATCCCAAAAATTTTACTTGTGACTCTCCGAAGTGACATTTGGCCGGGTTTATTTGCGTGCCGTATGTGCTGAGTCGAGTAAATACCTCCTCCAGGTGCTTCAAGTGTTCTTCTTCTGTGCTGGAGGCGATCAGGATATCGTCGATGTACGCATAGCAGTAATCTAAGCCATGCAGTACCTCGTTTATAAACCTTTGAAAGGTTTGTGCCGTGTTTCGAAGGCCGAATGGCATGTACCGAAATTCGAAAAGTCCGAATGGTGTGGTAATTGCTGTTTTGGGGATGTCGTCCGGATGCACCGGGATTTGATTGTATGCTCGTATCAAATCCAGCGTGGAGAAAATATTCTTTCCGTTTAACGAGTGTGTAAAATCCTCGATGTGCGGTATAGGGTACTGATCAGGTACTGTTCTCGCGTTGAGTTTACTGTAATCCCCGCAAGGTCTCCAGGTATTCTCCTTTTTGGGAGCCATATGTAATGGTGCGGCCCACGGGCTTTTGGAAGGCTGGATAATCCCTTCTTCTAATAGGAGATTAAATTCTGCCTTTGCTGCCTTTAATTTATCGGGTGCTAGCCTGCGTGGTCTGCATGCTTCTGGTGGACCACTCGTGGTCTTAATGAAGTGCATGGTTGAGTGCGGCTGCTGCTGTTGATGTCTCCCTGGGGCTTGTGTAATTTTGGGGAACCGTGCCAATAATTGATGATAGGGAGTGTTTCCTATCAAGGATTTTATTGACGAAAGTTCTTTTCTATTTGCAGTCCCATTTGCTTTGAGTCCTGTTTTTGCGTCGACTAGTTGACCCTGCTTCATGTCCGGTAGGAGATGAAAATGAGCGAGGAAATCGGATCCTATTATCGGGGTAGTTACGTCGGCTACCATAAAGCGCCACGGAAAAGCACGACGTAATCCGAGATTAGGTTGTAAAGCGATGAACCCGTATGTTGATATGGTAGATCCGTTTGCAGCGAAGAGTACATGTGAACTAGATGGTCGTCGTCCTCGAATCAATGTTCGTGGATAGACGCTGACGTCGGAACCGGTGTCTATGAGGTACCGCGTTTTGTCTCCTCGGTCTGTGACGAATAAGCGGCAGAGTCTCGGGCTTGAGCCGTTTGCCGCTACCAACGGGTGCCCATCTAGTTTTCCGCTTCCTTTTTGAAGTTACACGGCTGTGTGCACTTCTTGGCTTTTTCTTTAAAACGCCGATGATAAAAGCACTTGCCTTCCTCTTCTGTCTTTCCCCTGGAGCGACTTCGAGAGCGTTCACGCCCTTTTCTTGGCGTGTGTGCACGCGAGAGTTGGCCTTTTAACCTAGCCACTTGTTTCGTTAATTCTCGAATCTGCTGCTCCATGGTCGCTAGTTGAATACTGGCGACGGTCGTTGCTCTGCAGGAAACTTCGTGTATTTTGTCCGCCTGCTCTGCTACTTCGTCTAGCTTATCCGCGGATCTGGTAGCCAAGATTGCTTGAAGCTGTGATGGTAGTCTGCCCATCCACAGTGTTCTTAACAATTGCTCTGGGATGGCCGAGTTGGCTAGGGCTTGCAAGTGTCGCAGCAACTGAGAAGGCCTGCGATCGCCCATTTCCTCGTGTTCCAGTAGTTGGCGTATCTGTTGTTCTTGTGAAAGTGATAGCCGTTGTATCAGCG
>NW_017296418.1:12549-13173 GCF_001594075.2 Trachymyrmex cornetzi | reverse complement strand
TCCGATGCCTCGGATTCATCATCTGTCCTTGTTTTACATTTAATGTTAAACAAGGATAGATGATGAATCCGAGGCATCGGAGGCATGCGAGCGACGTTCCCGAACGCAGCCATTGTAGATCCGGAGCAAAGGGTCCTCTACATAGAAGTCGTAGACAGTCGTGGAGTCTTAAGCCGTAGGAAACTGACCAATTCCAATCGAGTATTCTCCTTATATTTGATTGTGATTGGTTGGTTTCCTACGACTTAAGACGTCGTCTGCAATCCACGGAGTAAGAAGTAAGAGTAAGAAATTGGCCAATCACAGTCGATTATTCTTCTCACATTCGACTGTGATTGGTCAATTTCTTACTCTTACTTCTTACTCCGTGTATTGTAGACGGGCCTTAAGACTCCGCGACCATCTATAGCCTCGTCTACAATAGTTGCACAAGCTGTGTCGCATGTCGTATGAAATGTCGCAGAAGTGTCGCATATAGTCGCATGATCGTCGTAGTCGCAAGAGCTCTTGTCGTACGGAGTTGAGCCAACTTCAACTTTCTGCGACTGCACAGGCATGTCGCACGAGCTCAGCCAATCACAGCACAGCAAATTGACGTTTAGAATTTGTCATCGAATTGCGTGC
>NW_017296418.1:11147-12027 GCF_001594075.2 Trachymyrmex cornetzi | reverse complement strand
TGTATTCTTTTAGCTCATCCAATCAGAATTTTAAATTTAGAAGAATACACCAATAACAGTGAGCGCTCACTCAACTGTTGAGTCCGCTGAATACACCCAATGTCAACATTAACTGACGTTAATTGGAAAGGAGGCACAATAAGTCGATGCTGTAACTAACGACAGTTTGATATCGTTATATTGTCGTTGCGCTACTTTTTTACGTATAAAATACCTGCGGAACGACATTCCGGGCTAGTAAAATTGTCATTAAAAGGTTACAGTCTACAGAAACGTTTAAGTTTACGAACCAATACAGGTTGTCGCGTCGCATCCTCCAACATGCTACTGCTAGTACTGCTAATAGTTCCTATTCACTCTAATGAATGCATTGGAGTGAGTAGGAGCTATGATAGGAGCATATTGGACTATGTTGGAGCATGCGACGCGACAAACCTTAGGTAAAAAGAGTAGCGCCAATGCGTGTGCCTAATGCTGATTGGCTCCGCCACTTATAGCTTAACTGTTAGAAGAAGACGACATTAGAACAAGAAAAGGTTAAGGCTCCTGAGTAGTCGCGACGGCCATGTTGGAATCGTGACGTCATAAGCGAGGAATGACGTTAATTTACGCACGATGCCATTTGTAAACAAAGACAATTTGGATGAAATTAAACGATGAGTTCGCTTTAAAACACTTGTAAAAATCGATGAAAATTGTCCTTTTCTCCCTTGATAGTCAGTAAATGGTCGTAAAAGATTCGTAAAGTGAGGCTATATTCTGGCAGAAACACATGGTTTAACAGTTGTTGAAACGAGTGAAATATACACTTTTACGTATAAAATTTCAAGATAACTTTAGTTTTTTTCGAAAATTAATAGCGTATTCGATTTACTGACTC
>NW_017296418.1:0-11070 GCF_001594075.2 Trachymyrmex cornetzi | reverse complement strand
CTCTTCTTTTGCAGCTAAACAGAACAGACTATTGACTCGGAGTCGGATCGAGTCAGTAAATCGAATACGCTATAAGACTTTGATAAGTACGAGACAAGTCACATTTTCACAATTCAGCAAATAATAACGAAATGGCACCGTGCACAAATTTCGTCGTCAAAACTGGTCAAAATGTCACATTTCCACGCCTATAAGTTCGGCCATTTATCGTGGTGTGGCGCTGTAACACACATATAAGCACGAGCCCATGTCCGTGTGCTAGCAGGCGAGCACACGGTAATAATACTTTTGCAATCCGTACATCCAATACAGAGATTTTTCACCGAATAGGAATGTGGTAAAACAGGGAGCTTTAGCATCGCCTTAAGACGAGGAATTGCGTTATAAATATTTGTTGGAAATGGCGACTTCCGGCTAATTGGTGCCTATTCTCTTTACTCTGCGAACCAAAACAAAACTATTGCATTGTCATAACTATGGTAATTTCTTCTTTCTACTTCTAGTTTTTCTTCGAAAAGTGGAATTTTTACTTACAAATTTATGCCCTCAATAAAGAATATAATCAAGGACTAATAGGTGCTTTCCATTTGATGGTCCACACAAGTCGACCAGTGTCAGTCTATCTTTGTCTCTCTCTGAATTTCAACAGGGATAGACGCTTCTGTCGACTTGTGTGCTTGTGTCATCAAAAGGAAAACACTCAATATCTTCCAATGGTTAATCATTATGAATGTATGTTTTTGTTAATATAAAGGTTATAACAATTCTAATTGTTTACTTATGAGCCTACGAACTATATTTTAATGCTTTCGTAGATTAAATTTGGAGATCTGGAAAAAGATGACCGATTCAAAAAACTGCAAGAATTCCTGAAACTCTCTGGAAAGGAACATAGCAAGAGTATACACGATAGAAAACCATCAACTGCAATAACTTGGCCGAGTAGTTCCAATATTAATGTAGATACTTTGGATTCCAGCATTGCAACACCATTGCGACAAACTTCTTTGCTCAACAGCGAAGTCTTAGCTTCCAGCAATAATTTTAGAAATATATTTTTAAAGAAGAAGAGCCACAATATTAAGCAAGAAGCAATGACTACATCTAGTCTCAAACAGTACGATGTCAAGAAGGATGATCATGTCGATCGGCTTACTATGCCACCCCCAATGGGAAACACAATTTATCGCACTGTTCGGGAATCACAAAATGAAATCCGTGCATTGTCGAATTGCGAAAAAGTGTTGCCTTCATTTGATTCATCTATACGCTCTTCAACGGTAAATACATGTTTGAAGAGCGCTCCTACCTCGATATCCACTAATACAGGTGCTGATGGATCTATTATACCAAAGTATCAGAAAACTTGTGTCTCACCGAGTTCTATCCATAATTCTCGGAATATTGATCGAGTATTTTCAAAATGGAAAATTACATTAAATAGCTGCTACGAATTAATAATTAAAGGAACTTTAGATTGGTAAGTACAAAATAAAACGCTGCATTAATATTTAAATGTTAATGTTTATTTTCTTTGCAAACAGTGGTAGGGTTGTACGTAGTAAACCAGTTATAAGAAGATACTCTGCAAAATGTGTTGAATCCAAATACAAGCATATATATATTCTGACGGGGAATATTGTTGATGAAAGCAATGGTAATAATTTGTATAAAATTCATTAATATTTTATAGTTTACATATTAACTCTCTGTTGATCAAGTTAGACTTCGAAGTCAATTTTTTGATTGTATATTCTGGTAGGTAAATGTAAATCTGTAAAAAATAAGTAAAATGCAATCTGACTTCTGCGATAATAAACACTCGTTACAGTTTTTGTAAGTATGCAAGAATTTTTTCAAATTTTTTATAGTTTAAAATATAAAAATCTGTACTGAAACTCAAAGATCCATATTGCTAACAGAAAATACAAAATTCTAATAATTGATGGAGAGTTAATAACTTATATACTTTATTATAGGATTACCAGATTATATTCGTGGAAAATTTTATAATGGTTTTCCTGACGATTGGGAGAACGTTCATCAAATATGGAGGACATATGCCGAGCAAAGATGTCCAGTAACGTTTCGTTGGCCCACCCCTATTACTGACAGTGATGACGATTTAAAAAGCGAATTGACAGATATGACTTATGCACATGTAAAAAATAAGAACACTATTTCTGCAACAAAATCTTCTAACTTAAACAAGTCTAATAAGATTGAAAATATGAATGGTACATCTAAAGAGAAGGAAATATGTAATTATTCTACTCATAGTATTCCAACTTGTGAAAAAAATTCATTTATAAAGCCTTTTATTTACAACTCTGAAAAAGATATAATTCCTGTTGTACAAACAAAGAATACGAAGTCTTTATGTGATGAAGCTAGTAAGCAAAATTTCAATTCCAATATAAATCCACCATGCAGTTCTAGGAAAGTGAATAAATTGGATAATATTCTTCGGCAAGATAAACTGAACATCATTATTAACAGTTTGGTAGACAAGAATTGCTCTCAAGAGTACATCGACAAAATTTTTGAGATGTTGGATTGTTCGGATTATGCAGTGTCTTACAGAACGGAACCGGAATGTAATAACGATTCGATGACCTCCACGAATCACGAAACATATAAATCAGAAATAATGTCATTGCAAAAGAGTTTAGTTTGTGATGACAACCCCGTGAACACTAATAAGCTTCAAAACAAATCAATGGAATTAAAAAGCTGCACAATAGGACACTCCATCGATCCGGGATACGGAAGCATAAAAAATGATTCTGGTACTATCCAGTTATCGAATTCAGCAAATCTTAGACCGGGACACGACAACAATTCAGACAAATTGGAGAGCGAGATTTATGCGGGTATACGCAAAATATCGATTGAATCAGTTTTAAAAGCTAGAGAATCACCTGGAAAAATATATAAACGTAAAGTGAAAAAGAAAACGACTTATCCGGACACTCAGAAACATACGATGAATCTGACGTACAATACAAAAGAAATTAAGTCTAGCCATATGGTAATGAATGAAGAGAAAAAATTACTTCCAAATGAATCCTGCGTCAGTATAACAGAAGATGAAGTGGGAACAGCACACAACATGAGGAAGTGTCGCCAAACAATACCTATTAGTCCAAGATCACAAAAAATGACTTATTCCAGTGGTCGAGAAATAGAGAAAAATTTTGAAGTGTATGAGAAAGGCAAATCTCTCTCTCTCTGTAATGCATGTGCAAAATAAACATCCAATTAATGCTTTTGACACACAGAGTTAATTCGGATGTTTTTATAAAGGAGCAAAAGATTCCATATAAAGTTCAAAACAATGTACATTCACAGTTTGTTTCAGATGTTGATACTATCAATTCTAATGTCAACATTGTAACCGTAAGTTCACGAACAGCAGGTAGAAATGTAACAGCATCACCAGCTAAGGTGAACCAAGACATTATGACAATCAGCGAAAATGAGTTTTCTAAAAAATCCAACGTCTCTTCAAAATTACATAGAGAATTTATCGAACAAACGAAAAACGATATTGTGATGAAAAAATCCAAACCTACCATAATCAGTTCGATACCGGTAAATTTGAAGATGGGAATAAGTAGAAAAAACTTGAATAGAAATACTGAGCAATTGCCTTCCAAGATAATCAACAATGACGATAAACAGAATAAAAATATTCGGCCATCGGAAAACATTAAAAAGAACTTCATGTCAATTGCTTCAAAATCTGTGGTTAATGATTCTCATACGAAGACAATTGACAATAAAAGAGAGGTTTATCCAATAACAAATAACAATAAATTGCATGATGTAAATTCTACTAATCTGACGACGAATCCAACAACTGAGCAACCTAAAAGCAGCAAAGAACAGTGTGGATTAAAAAAAAATCCCAAAAGGTTGACTGCATGGATTATGTAATATTTTATTTATTATGTAATATTTTCGCGGTTTCTTCCTATGTACATAATACAATTTTATGGAAACTTTATGAAGGCCTCATGAACACGCTCTGCAATTTCTTGATTCACTTTCCTACACATTGATGGCATCAATGAGAAAAATAATTTGAATAAAAAATTGGAATTTACTATAATTTACGAACGGTTCTTATTTATCAGTGACTATAGAAAGATATTAAATATAAGACTACGGTCAAAATAGAATCATAATATTTTACAAGATTATATTTTATCTTGATTTTAGTCTCAAGATATATATTTTATATTAGAGTCATAATATTTTATGGGCATTGATAGGATAACGTTGAAAAATAATTGTAACTGAATTATTGTTCAAAAATATTTTATATTTTTCATTGATGCCATTATGTTCATAATATAGCGAATTGATCTAATTACTTATCGTATCAATAATATAATATCTCTTAAATATAAATATCGCTATAATAAATAATTGTTTACAGATTTCTATACATAAATACCTGGACTGCTATGTCACAATCAGAAAAATGAAAGTACTCCAAATGGTCTCAAGATTCATAAGATATTAAATGTATGGATTCACATGACATAACTAAAAAACTTGCCTACTAATTCATAATTAGTACGTTAACGATCTAGATATTCTATAGAAATCTGTCTTATATATCTTAGTCTTTATAAGAAAATATCTGTACAATATTTAAATTGTTCAAAATAATGGCATTTACTTGACATTGTTAAAGATTGCAGTTAATTTTAATGTTTTATTTAATCCTTGAATAAAGACGAAAGATGATTATCTTTTGTATTTGTATCTATCGACTACAAAAAAAAGAAATAACATTCACAAGATAACGACAAAAAACTCCAAAAAACAGGGCGAATGAGAGTCAGCGTGGTAATTAATACGCAATCTTAAATCCTCAATCCAAAAAATAGAATCTTTATTCCAAAAAATAGATACGTTTCAGTTCACTTTGGAACCATCTTCAGCAAAACAAAGATATCAATCCCTTCATGTCCAAGAAAAAATCATCATCAGATTAGCAGATTTGATGTTATAATCTATTCGAAACATTAAAATGATCTTATAAATATTTCTATTGAACAAGTTTCAAATTAAAATTAAAACTGGTGACTCACCCCAAGACATAGAAGGAATTCGTCTCAACATTGGATCAACTAATTACAATTAATATTCACTAAAAGAGTATCAAAATAAAAAACGCATGTTGATCGCAGCTCGAACGAAACATGACTAATACATTTAATATAATAAGACAGACATGTCAGGTCAACCACGCAAATAAAAAGAAAAAGAAAAAAGGACAATGTTAATACATAAACAAAAATTTCCTTTTTTCCAGTCCTTTTTTCTTTTTCTTTTTATTTGCATGGTTGACCTGACATGTCTGTCTTATTATATTAAATGTATTAGTCATATTTCGTTCGAGCTGCGATCAACATGCGTTTTTTATTTTGATACTCTTTAGTGAATATTAATTGTAATTAGTTGATCCAATGTTGAGACGAATTCCTTCTATGTCTTGGGGTGAGTCACCAGTTTTAATTTTAATTTGAAACTTGTTCAATAGAAATATTTATAAGATCATTTTAATGTTTCGAATAGATTATAACATCAAATCTGCTAATCTGATGATGATTTTTTCTTGGACATGAAGGGATTGATATCTTTGTTTTGCTGAAGATGGTTCCAAAGTGAACTGAAACGTATCTATTTTTTGGAATAAAGATTCTATTTTTTGGATTGAGGATTTAAGATTGCGTATTAATTACCACGTTGACTCTCATTCGCCTTGTTTTTTTGGAGTTTTTTGTTGTTGAATTTGCGAGAGTCCGTAAGAAGACATTATTATTGTTCACAAGAATATATACATATATGAAGATAAATATGTAGAAAAATACTTTTTTTTTAAATTAAATTTTCGCGTGTTTGTTATCAATGCACAAAATCTTGAGACAGTGGTAGTATCTCGGCGCTAAGCTACGCGCAGCAACATAATATTTATACGGAATTACCGTCCGAGATTATACAACCGATTCTTCGTCCTCCGATAGGGTGTCTTCTGATTTCGAAATACTTTTATAATAATTATATGTCACATTTGGCCGCTCCCTTAATGCCATGGTATATCGTGATTTTGAATTTACATTTTTGTTTATCTTACAATTGCACTCATACTGCGTAAAAAAGATACAATATAATTTCTTTCTTGAAAATATATGATTAGCAAAATAACTGTTACGATTGATTTCAATGTTACCTTTCGCTGAAATGCTTTTTGCTCCTCTTCGTCGCTGGAAGAATCGGGAAAGCTCATCAACTTCCGTCGTTTACGATAGACAGATTTCCTCGAGTTATCAGATCTCTTTGGATTGTTCGTAGCATTGACCTTATATGATGTTTTAGGATCTTGAGTCTTTTCAATAACAATCGTTTAAATTTAAAAAATCCATAAATTTTTTGTTAATGAACTTAT
The DNA here is from genome assembly GCF_001594075.2 of Trachymyrmex cornetzi. Lineage (NCBI taxonomy): Eukaryota > Metazoa > Arthropoda > Insecta > Hymenoptera > Formicidae > Trachymyrmex > Trachymyrmex cornetzi. Next base: position 4,607 of record NW_017296418.1, on the reverse strand, counting down.
TTTTAACAGAAATATAATTATATAAACTTACTTGATTTTTGTTTATATCTGAAGTATTTGATTCAGACATTATTTGTTTATTTACATTTTGCTTCTGTGATGTATTCTTAGAAGTCCCATTTTGTTTATTTGTTTCTTTATCAGTATCCTTCACAACAAAATATATACAATTATAATAAAAGCAGATGTAAATATTATAATTATAGAAATTTTTACCTTAGTATTCCTTTGAATTTCTCTTGAGTTATCAATCTGTGAACAAAACGATGATTCCTGTGAACTGCCCGGACTATAGACTACATTGTTATCTTTCAACGTTATACGTTCACCTGTAAAAAAAAATAATAAAAAATAGCTTTAGATTATTTATCTATTTTTGTAAAAAAATTAATGTATCTTTTCACATTTTTATTATTAATCTACTCACCTGTCCAGTAACATAATGGAGGTAAAATATGACGACCCCTCTTACTAACAGGTGCATTTAGCGAGTCCACTGTTGCATCATGAGAGTTCTGACTAATTTCTTGAATATTATCTAGAAAACGAAAATAAATGCGACACATGAACATATAATATTTATTAAAAGTTAAATATATTTTAAGAAACTTACCTTGCTGCAACGTTTTCCAAGTCAGACAAAATTGCTCAATCGAAGGACACCCATAACGACATTGTTTTGCAAGTTCCTTGGGAATAACTAAATATGATAAAGTAATATTGTTAATTGATAAATATTTATCAACGTACAATGATACAACGTTAATGATTTTGGATACTTTACTATGCTTATTGTCGTTTAAATTTCCAAGAAGTTCAAAGAATTCATGATTCACTAATTCGACTAGTGTCGCTGATAATCGCTTCAGCACAATGCCTGTCGTATAATTTCTGTGCATAACGTGGCCAGCTTCACTATATAGTAAAAAGAAAAAACAAAATATATTGTTTAATTATTAATTATATATATTATATGTAACTGTAATTATTTGATTATTAGACATACCTATTATCTAAGAGAGAACTTACTTGACTAATTTTCCTTGAAAAGTTAAACCTAATCCAGATTTTGATTTTGCATAACGTATTACTTTTGGCATCCATGCAGTCAACCTTTTGGGATTTTTTTTTAATCCACACTGTTCTTTGCTGCTTTTAGGTTGCTCAGTTGTTGGATTCGTCGTCAGATTAGTAGAATTTACATCATACAATTTATCGTTATTTGTTATTGGATAAACCTCTCTTTTATTGTCAATTGTCTTCGTATGAGAATCATTAACCATAGATTTTGAAGCAATTGACATGAAGTTCTTGTTAATGTTTTCCGATGGCCGAATATTTTTATTCTGTTTATTGTCATTGTTGATTATCTTGGAAGGCAATTGCTCAGTATTTGTATTCAAGTTTTTTCTACTTATTCTCATCTTCAAATTTACCGGTACCGAACTGATTATGGTAGGTTTGGATTTTTTCATCACAATATCGTTTTTCGTTTGTTCGATAAATTCTCTATGTAATTTTGAAGAGACGTTGGATTTTTTAGAAAACTCATTTTCGCTGATTGTCATAATGTCTTGGTTCACCTTAGCTGGTGATGCTGTTACATTTCTACCTGCTGTTCGTGAACTTACGGTTACAATGTTGACATTAGAATTGATAGTATCAACATCTGAAACAAACTGTGAATGTACATTGTTTTGAATTTTATATGGAATCTTTTGCTCCTTTATAAAAACATCCGAATTAACTCTTTGTGTGTCAAAAGCATTAATTGGATGTTTATTTTGCACATGCATTACAGATTTGCCTTTCTCATACACTTCAAAATTTTTCTCTATTTCTCGACCACTGGAATAAGTCATTTTTTGTGATCTTGGACTAATAGGTATTGTTTGGCGACACTTCCTCATGTTGTGTGCTGTTCCCGCTTCATCTTCTGTTATACTGACGCAGGATTCATTTGGAAGTAATTTTTTCTCTTCATTCATTACCATATGGCTAGACTTAATTTCTTTTGTATTGTACGTCAGATTCATCGTATGTTTCTGAGTGTCCGGATAAGTCGTTTTCTTTTTCACTTTACGTTTATATATTTTTCCAGGTGATTCTCTAGCTTTTAAAACTGATTCAATCGATATTTTGCGTATACCCGCATAAATCTCGCTCTCCAATTTGTCTGAATTGTTGTCGTGTCCCGGTCTAAGATTTGCTGAATTCGATAACTGGATAGTACTAGAATCATTTTTTATGCTTCCGTATCCCAGATCGATGGAGTGTCCTATTGTGCAGCTTTTTAATTCCATTGATTTGTTTTGAAGCTTATTAGTGTTCACGGGGTTGCCATCACAAACTAAACTCTTTTGCAATGACATTATTTCTGATTTATATGTTTCGTGATTCGTGGAGATCATCGAATCGTTATTACATTCCGATTCCGTTCTGTAAGACACTGCATAATCCAAACAAACAAACATCTCAAAAATTTTGTCGATGTACTCTTGAGAGCAATTCTTGTCTACCAAATTGTTAATAATGATGTTCAGTTTATCTTGCCGAAGAATATTATCCAATTTATTCACTTTCCTAGAACTGCATGGTGGATTTATATTGGAATTGAAATTTTGCTTACTAGCTTCATCACATAAAGACTTCGTATTCTTTGTTTGTACAACAGGAATTATATCTTTTTCAGAGTTGTAAATAAAAGGCTTTATAAATGAATTTTTTTCACAAGTTGGAATACTATGAGTAGAATAATTACATATTTCCTTCTCTTTAGATGTACCATTCATATTTTCAATCTTATTAGACTTGTTTAAGTTAGAAGATTTTGTTGCAGAAATAGTGTTCTTATTTTTTACATGTGCATAAGTCATATCTGTCAATTCGCTTTTTAAATCGTCATCACTGTCAGTAATAGGGGTGGGCCAACGAAACGTTACTGGACATCTTTGCTCGGCATATGTCCTCCATATTTGATGAACGTTCTCCCAATCGTCAGGAAAACCATTATAAAATTTTCCACGAATATAATCTGGTAATCCTATAATAAAGTATATAAGTTATTAACTCTCCATCAATTATTAGAATTTTGTATTTTCTGTTAGCAATATGGATCTTTGAGTTTCAGTACAGATTTTTATATTTTAAACTATAAAAAATTTGAAAAAATTCTTGCATACTTACAAAAACTGTAACGAGTGTTTATTATCGCAGAAGTCAGATTGCATTTTACTAATTTTTTACAGATTTACATTTACCTACCAGAATATACAATCAAAAAATTGACTTCGAAGTCTAACTTGATCAACAGAGAGTTAATATGTAAACTATAAAATATTAATGAATTTTATACAAATTATTACCATTGCTTTCATCAACAATATTCCCCGTCAGAATATATATATGCTTGTATTTGGATTCAACACATTTTGCAGAGTATCTTCTTATAACTGGTTTACTACGTACAACCCTACCACTGTTTGCAAAGAAAATAAACATTAACATTTAAATATTAATGCAGCGTTTTATTTTGTACTTACCAATCTAAAGTTCCGTTAATTATTAATTCGTAGCAGCTATTTAATGTAATTTTCCATTTTGAAAATACTCGATCAATATTCCGAGAATTATGGATAGAACTCGGTGAGACACAAGTTTTCTGATACTTTGGTATAATAGATCCATCAGCACCTGTATTAGTGGATATCGAGGTAGGAGCGCTCTTCAAACATGTATTTACCGTTGAAGAGCGTATAGATGAATCAAATGAAGGCAACACTTTTTCGCAATTCGACAATGCACGGATTTCATTTTGTGATTCCCGAACAGTGCGATAAATTGTGTTTCCCATTGGGGGTGGCATAGTAAGCCGATCGACATGATCATCCTTCTTGACATCGTACTGTTTGAGACTAGATGTAGTCATTGCTTCTTGCTTAATATTGTGGCTCTTCTTCTTTAAAAATATATTTCTAAAATTATTGCTGGAAGCTAAGACTTCGCTGTTGAGCAAAGAAGTTTGTTGCAATGGTGTTGCAATGCTGGAATCCAAAGTATCTACATTAATACTGGAACTACTCGGCCAAGTTATTGCAGTCGATGGTTTTCTATCGTGTATACTCTTGCTATGTTCCTTTCGCAGTCCAGAGAGATCGCTGCTCTTGCTGGTACATTCGACACTGAATCGATCTACTTCGATTTTAATGATCCAGCAATGAATAATCTGTCCCATACCGACTCTGTCGCAGGGATTTGCGACGTGCCGGTCCGAGGGATTCTTGATGTGAATATAACCGGAGATACCATTGTCCAGTCGCAATCTCACGCCGGTAGCTTTACCCGGACAAGCGCCAGCATCGAAGTGATTCCATACCTCCGATAATTCGGGAAAGTCGTTCTTCAGGCGGAAAGGACATTGCCACAGACCAGTCTCTTCGTTTCGCACCGGTTTCGCCTGATCAAGCTGATCACCCTGTGGTTTTCGATGACTGATGCCAACCACGGTAGCCAACACTAACTAGCCGACGTAAAAAGTCTAGGTTTTTCCTTTGTCAAAACATCGAACAATTTTTCCGCACTCGACGATTGATATAATACTCGGAGAT
>NW_017296417.1:26798-28012 GCF_001594075.2 Trachymyrmex cornetzi | reverse complement strand
ATTGTCAGGCTCTGCTTAACAAGAGGAAGGGAAATAAAAGAGTGAAGCTCGCGTATTAAGCGAGTTTCCAAATAAGGGATACAGAGTTCATCGAAGAAATCGATGAACGTGGATGGATAAGGATGATAGGTGAATTATGGAAACAAGATTGAGAGTGCACAGATTGAGAGGGTTTAATGTTTCGCTAGAGAGTGATCTATAGATTCGCGAGGTAAATAATTAAAAGAAGAGACTTACTATTGTTCAAAAGTTTCTGAGTTTCGGAATGACTGCCGGCGATCCGATCCTGCAGGTTTGAACCCAAGGAGAGGGTTGGCCCGGCGATTGGAAAATGCTTCCAGCAGGATGTGCGAAAGAGTCACTCGACACTCTTCGCGAATAAAATCGCTTAAATTTACTGATCGCGGCGATCTTGTTGTAGACCGGCAGATTCAACTGACTTTTGATTTTTAAAATCGGACTGGCAGAGGTTCCCCTAGACAGGGAGTTTAAGAAGAACTGTGCTCTGTTCGTGAAGGCCCTCCTTTTATATTCGCTAGTTAGGAGTGCCGTGTGCAAGTCTAGTGTGGCATTAGGCTTATCTAGGATTAGGATTAAGGGTATCGGTTGTGAAAAGGGATACTGGGATATGTGTCTTAAATGATTCCTCGTCATCGAACATTTGCCGGAAGTTCGATAGTCATAGAGCCACACTTGTCATTTATTAAGGACAATCGCTGTTTCGGTTATAATCCTTAACGGCTGTGCCCGAGTGGATTACTTCCTAAAAAAAGGGGCGAGCGTTAATCGGCTCGCAGCTATCGGAACTTCCTATGGCAGATACAGTTGGGGGTCCTCAGGGAGAAATCCCTTTGCACGGGTGCCCATTGCTAGGGTGTCGGCCAGACCTGAGGCCATTGCACGGAGCGGCGTCCCTAGCGGGGTGCGGGTTCTGCCCACTCGGGGCAGGCCCGTAGGAAAGGAGACGGGGCAACCCGTCTTTCTTCTGGAGAGGGGCCGCACGGCCGCTCGGACGTATTCCGAGGCGGGGCGTGCGGTCTCGGCCCCCCACGGCCGCTCGGACTCATTCCGAGGCGGGGCGTGGTGGGGAGGTGAGAGGGAAGGAAAACCCTTAAAAACCTGGAAGGAAAATCGTACACCCGGCGTGTGGGCCGCTTGTAAAATAGCCCACAACATCATGAAGGCAGATATGGAGCAATATAAAAAGAAGCTTA
>NW_017296417.1:24860-25404 GCF_001594075.2 Trachymyrmex cornetzi | reverse complement strand
CCTCCGGTCGTGATCATGGAGGAGGACCTGAGGTCTCCGATCTTCAGGCCTCCTCTGCAGGGGGTTCAGAGACAGCTGAATCCCCTGGCGGTCGCAAACGACCGGGGCGCGGCCGTCTCCCGGAGCCCCCCATCCTAGGACAAGGGGGAAGGGTCTTTCCGGGGGCGGTGGTGGTGCGGAGGAGGAGGGGAGGATGGAGAGGATCTTCTCGAGACTCCTCCCCCGCCTCCTCACCGAGATGGGGGTGGTCCCCATCAAGGCCCAGCCCTCGCAGAGGGAGAGGAGCCGAGGCGGCAAGCGGCCCCTCGCTACCCCACAACAACCGGGGGCGAGGGCCGCCACCAAGAAGGGCGCCGGTGCAAAGGGGGGTGGCGTCACCCAGCACCCCTAGCAAGGCGCGACCGCCCCTACAACTGGGGAGCCGACCCGCGGCGCGAGTGTGACCGAGGAGGCGACTTGGGCGCAGGCATGGTATAAGGATAAAGGTATGCTCACGCCGTGGATACCCACTGCGCAGTCAAAGTGTGACGTCACTCTCGGGGCC
>NW_017296417.1:24451-24702 GCF_001594075.2 Trachymyrmex cornetzi | reverse complement strand
GATATAAGAATAAGAGAAAAAAGTTAATGAAATTTACAAATAATAAATCCTTTTCATAACATTTGTATATACGTGTTATTATTATTGTTGACATTTAATCCCCACAAAGGGTAACCTTAGGGCCTGCGCATAAGAGGAAATATTAGAAATAGATATTAAATATAAGATAATAAATAAATTAAATATAAGATAATAAATTTCATAATAAATTCTTCTATCTTTATTGAGTTTGTAATGTTTACTTATGTTAC
>NW_017296417.1:24098-24380 GCF_001594075.2 Trachymyrmex cornetzi | reverse complement strand
TGACGAGAATGCTGCTAACATAAGTTGGTTGGAAACAGCAGTTTTAAATTTACCGCTTGTTGTGTGACGTCACACTTCGACAATTTTGATTGGTCGCAAGCGCGTGAGCATACCCTTATCCTTATACCATGGGCGCAGGTCGTCTCCCAGAGAACGAAGAGGGCAGCGCGCCAAGGCCGCACCGCCGCACAATTTGCGGAAAGGCTCCTTTTGTGGACAAAATTCGACCGACGCTCTAATTCTTAACCGATTTTAAAGTTTTTTTTTAATTTGTTCGAAATT
>NW_017296417.1:21756-24030 GCF_001594075.2 Trachymyrmex cornetzi | reverse complement strand
ATAAAATGAGCAAAAAATACGATAGCGAATGAATTCGTAACAAATCGTGCAAGTATTTACGCAAAAATGTTATTATGTGTTTGCGTATGTATTGCACATTGAAAATAATAAATCTGTAATTTTTTTGAATAAAAAAATGGCGGATGTGAAATGAAGGAAAATTCAATAAATAACAGAATTTTCATGAAAATATTTCCAAAAATAAGGGAAGTTCTTTTCTGTCATTATATATGTATATATATATGTTTGTGTTTCGTATTTTAGCGGTACCATTTTGCAAATGTAGTGTACTTTAGCGGGACCATTGGCTCTTAGCGGGACGGTCCTGCTAATACTTTTCATGATCCGTATTTTATCGGTACCCGATAATAACCAAATACATGTACCATATTTTATTGGGATTATTTGTGTCCTGCTAAAATGCGGTAGGTAAATTCTTTTATTATTTTTGATACAGCGTATTTTAGCGGGACGGTTCCGATAAACTACGGAACATGAAAAGTATTCAGTCATATGTCGGTGAGCAGAACACACTGTCATAGAATGACAGAATATCTAACTTAAATCGTTATACAATTATATGTGTAAACAAGAATAAATGGAATTTACTATTACGAATTTGAACAGGATGCATTCTCTTATACTATATAAAATACAATAAAATATGTAAATAGAAATCATCGAAATATTGAAAATGCAATGTGTTGCCATAATGTCATAATTAAATAACCGCGTTCAACCAGAACGTTTATTTTACAACTATTTGAAATTTTCTTCAATAAGATAGTACTATTTTTCTAAAGTATAATCCAAGCGTGAAAACTTCGAACAGTTGCAAAATAAATGTAAAGCGGGGAGCACAGACTCTTGCATAACGCATAACACATGAGGTATAAGAAATTGAACCAACCAGAGTTCTCTATTTACTATTACATGGAAGGGAAAGAAACAGAGAACTTCGATTGGTACATATTCTTATGCAATATGTGTTATGCGTTATGCAAGAGTCTGTGCTCCCCGCTTTATATTGAACACAACCTGCCATACGAGAGTGCGTCATGTTGCAAAATCGTAATACTTATAAACATTATAAACATTATGAAGAGTTCAACAGAATTCTCGACTGTGATTGACTAATTCTTACGGTACGTCTTAGGGTGCCGTCACATGCGGCGTAACTTGCGTAAGCGTAACTTGCGCCGACCAATTATATCATTTCACTTGAAAATCAGTTTCTGGCTAGTCACTTTATGCTTTTTACGCTATTTTGTTTTTACGCCGAAACATGATAGAACCACTATGCGTCGAATCTAATTTCTGGCTTTTTAGCTTATTCTATCTGAAAAAATGCACAAGGGTTTCGATTTTGCAACAGTACAATTATAAAAGTCGTGCGCCCCTTTGCATCGTGTGAAAAGTCGAAACCCATGTGGAGCAGTACAATTATAGACCTCATTTTACCTCTATGACAGATTTCCTAACCTCAATAGTCATCAACTTTAAGGTTGCCGTCACATGCGGCGTAACCTGCGTATTCTAGTAATTTACTAGAATACGTTATTTTTTATTTACTAGAATACGCCATTCTGAAAGCCCGCATTCACATTGAGCGTATTTCGCGGAAGATCAGAGAAATGCGGAACTAATGCAACCAATTGCTGATTAGAATTTCTGTTGTACACTCTAACAGAAATGCTAAATGAATTTAGGATTGGTTTTCGTAACCTACGCATCTCAAAAAGTACGCCTCATGGGGAACCGGCATCTTTCCATCGCGTACATATGAGCGGATGATTGAATAAATGCATTTCTTGTACTAATGTAGAAGCTTCACCTCTTATTTCTCGTTCACGAATGCATGGTCTAATCCATAGTCTTTGTTTCTTTTTAGATCGATTTTGCTTTATTTTATTAATTTTCCATTGTTGTATAATTAATAAGATTGTTAACAAATCTTTTTTCCGTTTTAATTGCGTACAGACATCCATTTTCCAAGACGACTAAGGGTGACGTCCCATGCAGCGAATCGTGCGTAAGCGGATTTGCGTATCGCCAATCACAGAATCATTCTGTTTGCGAAATTTGCAAAGTTGCAAAATCGAAACCCATGTGTACTTTTTTAGACAGAGGGTGTGTTCCCATTTACTGATTTCCAGTATAGTATCCAGTAACCGCCATATTGTATTACTGGGAGAAGCGTTTCCTTTCTCTAGTAAAAAGATTCAGTAAAATCATAACCTAAATTCGTACGTGTTTCCACGTGCTTCAGAGAAT
>NW_017296417.1:19295-19689 GCF_001594075.2 Trachymyrmex cornetzi | reverse complement strand
AGCGCGACGAACAATAAAACGGTTGCAAAATTGTTGAGTCTGTTGAACGCAACCATTTACTCGGTGAGCAATCGGAATTCCGAAATGCATCGAAGAAAAAGTGTTACATCCATTTAATGACCGGTTGTATGTACATTTCGTTGTAAATACCCGAAATCTGACATAATATATGCGTATGGCAGATTTCAGGACATCGTGGAATTTTCCATACGCATATATATCTTGAGATATACGACAATTATATAATTGTTTAGTGTTCTCACGCCGTGAGATGTTGGCATCACCCGTTTGATATACGGGTAGCATAGGCAATTTCCTTCCAGTAATATATGTTCTAAGATTTGAATATACAGACCCAAAATTTGCTGTAAAATATGCGTATGTGGCAGATAAA
>NW_017296417.1:14438-17578 GCF_001594075.2 Trachymyrmex cornetzi | reverse complement strand
TGGCAACGGCAACGGTAGCATATGCTATAGGTTCTCGCGGCACGTATTGTATCATTTGCTATACTGTGCGCTCGCGTTCGCTTGGTAAACGGTCGGAGTGCTATAGTGTAGCGCGCCGGACGTTACACACGCCGTTAGCAAAATCTCTAGGGTGATGTAAAAATTTGCTATTAGACATTCCATTATTCGTGTATATCTCAAGATATATATGCGTATGGAAAATTCCAAGATGTCCTGAAATCTGCCATACGCATATATTATATCAGATTTCGGGTCTGTACATCGAAATGTACATACAACCGGTCACTAAATGGATGTAACACTTTTTCTTCGATGCATCAACAGTTTTGCAACCGTTTTATTATTCGTCGCGCTGATTAATCCAATCAACGTCACGAATTATAAAACAGTTGCAAAATTCGTCGAAGAAAAAATGTTAAAACATTTTAGTGACCGGTTGATGTATGTACAGTTCGCGTGCTTAAAATGCCTTCCAATCCTGTTTTGTTATTGCGTGTTACTTTTTCGGTTATTTTTGCATTCATGGGCGAAATACGCAAGTTTCTCCAATTTCTATAAGCTGGTTTAGTTCGTTCGACTACGGCCGTGAACGTGAAAACGACCGATGAAAGTAAACGCAATGCCTCACCAGTGGATATAATGTCACAGATTTGGAAGGCATTAATTGCGCGAACTGTACATTTGAATGTATAACATACAAATCCGAAATCTGCCATAATATATATGCGAATGGCAGATTCCGGGCACAGTATAAGTAAGAGTAGGTTCACTCAGTTAAAAATAGTGGCGACGGTTCTGCACAATTTTCAACATGGCGCACCAATCAGTTTCCCTATTCCCTAAGATTATTCGCTCTTATTGGTGCTCACGCACAATTTTCTACATGGCCGAGTAAGACATAAGGCGTTGTCTACAAAACGCGAAGTAAGCTTGGTTTAAGAGGTAAGAGTAAGAAATTGACCAATCACAGTCGAATAATCGATTGTGATTGATCAATTTCTTACTCTTACCTCTTAAACCAAGCTTACTTCGCATATTGTAGACAACGCCTCAAGATTAAATGTGCCGACACAGAGTGAACCTACTGTTCTTACTTATACTGTATTCTGGGTTTGTATGTACAACACAATGTATAGAGGAAAGCCCCCTATTATGAGATAGGCGCCTGTTATGAGATAGCGACGTTTCTGCTAAACTAATAAACGCTATCTATTGGTTCCACCATGAATTTATTGCTCTTGGATTGAAAACTATTTAGTAGAAAATTCACTATTAGATCATGCCTGTAGTCATTGTAAAAAAAGATTTTAGAATTTGGATATCTTTAAGTTTCATTGAGATGAGTCTTTAAATCTTGTTTATTAAATATTTGGTAATAAATTCTTCATGTAGTGATAGAGTAAGGTTGTACTAATAGAAAAATACGGGATATGTTGAATTGTTTAATTACAGAAGTTAGATTACATGATCATAAAACCATAAGGCGTGGAAATCGTAATATGAGATATCCAAGGTATTTCTAATATGAAGTAACCCATGCTCCTATGTAATAGTGAAATTGTTGCTAAAGAGTAAATGTTATTGTACTATAATAAAAAGAACAACCAGAATAAACGTTGAGTGCCTATTTCTGCGATGCTTGATTCCAACAACTTAAAAACGAGTTCTGAGTTATAATCTATCGCATGCTCATTTTTCATGCACGCTGGCTGTGGCCTAGTTTACACCGAGGGTTCAATCCGGGTCGGAATGAAAAAACCAACCAACTGCAGTCGAGCATTCCCTTGTCATTCGACTGTAACAGGGGAATGCTCGACTGCAGTTGGTTGGTTTTTTCATTCCAACCCGGATCAAACCCTCGGTGTAAACTAGGCCTGTGTTTGTTTGCATTTTAGGAACATGAAATAAAGGTTTTTCATTGCAATACTGATATATTTTGCGTTTTACTATCGATTTCTCGGAGCATCTCATATTAGGAGCACAATTTTTTGACTTTGTGATTTGCTCACTTTTTACATTTCTTTAATTTAAACAAAAAATGGAATTTGAATTAAATTTTATATAACGTTATCTTCAAGCTTATTAAATTCTCTTCAAAATGACCTATTATTTTTTTAAGTTCTGTCCATAGACTTCTAGCACTTATCCAAAATGAATTCGGTATCTCATAATAGCGGTCTTTCCTCTATACATCTGAATGTACAGAACCGAAATCTGTCATAATATATGCATATGGCAAATTCCGGGTCTGTTCAACCAAATGTATATTTAGATGAATGTGTATACAATGTATACATGCAGTGCATTTACTACGACAACTGCTTACTGAGCGCGCAGTGAGCTCTTGCAGGTGATTGGCATATTCCGTTACATTTAAAAATATAAACCAAGCAAATACAAGAGCTCACTGAGCTCTCAGTGAGCGGTCGTGGTACCGAATGCACTCATTCTATTGTAGATATAAAGCCCTTTGCATAATATTAGGAGCAGGAATAAATTTCAAAATTTCAACGTATATTACAATGGGTTGTACAGATTCGGAATCTGCCATACGCATATATTGTGGCAGATTTCGTGCTTGTACAGTCAGTGAATAAAAACTTGCAACCATCGACATATAGTATGGACTGCGCGACCCATTCATAAATCCCCTCGAAAAGTGTCCGGTGAATTAAACAAAGAGGAAGCGCGGTGTGGGCCAATTGCTCGCTCTTTCTAATACTCCTATTGGCTGCTTTTGTTACCGCCCAGTGGATGTCAGTAATGCAAGTAAGAGACAGAGGATGTAAGTAGAGACAGAGTTTGGCCAACACCGGTCGCTATCTCTTTCTTTCGGGCCGGACTTATTCTTTCAGCTTGTGCGCAGTCCATACTATATGCAGGGTTGGGCAAGTAAAATACCCGATGTAAATTACACAATTTTATACATGTAAAATACTAGGTATTTTACGTTCTCAGTTTCTTGCAATGTAAAATACATTGAGCGCGCTCTGTGCGCCCCTTCAGGCCGTTGATGAAACTTCAGCCGTTGCCAGCAGCCGGATAGCCCACAGCCATAGGCCATAGCCCGATATTTCATGTGTCGTACGACAAGGCTTTTCAAGCCTATTGATTGGCTG
>NW_017296417.1:13084-13530 GCF_001594075.2 Trachymyrmex cornetzi | reverse complement strand
GAGCATCGTACGACGCAAATCAGATTCAGTGTAAATCCAGCATAATACGTATTCACTGAGCGCGTCATGCGGCGCGTCATCCATCGCATCACGACGCGACGCGAAAGAGAGAAAGAGTGAAGTTTATATATGCACACAACCCCTCTCTTTCTTTCTTTCGCGTCGCGTCGTGACGCGATGGACGACGCGACGCGTGACGCGCTCAGTGGAAACGTACCATAAGATAGTTGTAAAATAAAAACGGACTATGAATATCGCCTCATGTTCAGCGTTCACAGTTGGCAGCCTTTTCTCTAACGTAACATTGGCCTAGTTTACACCGAGGGTTCGATCCGGGTCGGAATGAAAAAACCAACCAACTGCAATCGAGCAGTCCCTTGTCATTCGACTGTAACAGGGGAATGCTCGACTGCAGTTGGTTGGATTTTTTATTCCGACCCGGATCG
>NW_017296417.1:5389-12988 GCF_001594075.2 Trachymyrmex cornetzi | reverse complement strand
TGTTGGCTGGGTTCGGGGAGACGCTATTAGCGCTATTTGTGTCATTCTATCTTCATCGTCCATTAAATGTGAAACAAGGATAGTATGACACAAATACCGCTGATAGCGCACTCCTCGAATGCAGCCGTTATCTCTTCCACCTTTCACCATGGTTTGTGCTGCGGCCATTACTCAGCAATTGAATAAGGCGTGATAACTGATAAGGCGTATTTGGGCGTATTTCATCTTGAAAGGTTAAATCATACTAGTGAAATCTCTTTCGACAACGACAAGAAAATGAGAAGGAAACGTATGTTACGTATTACGATATTCTTCTAATTGACTTATTAATGCATATATATGATATACTGTAAATTTTTTAGTTGATGCAAATAAAATGTATAAAGCTGGCATCTCATTATTTTATGGATTAATTATTGAGAGTGTAGATCTTTATTACGACTTCTGAGTATATTTTATATAATTGTATAGTTTGAGATGTCTAACCCGGCATTAAAGTAAAGAAAAGCCCACGTGCACAGAAAAAATGTTACGGTTGCCACAACCAAAAATAATGAACTTTTATTCAATATATTTAGTTGTGATAATTATAAGATGGGCATAACAGCTATAACCGTTAAGATATAGTATGACGATTATCACAATCATATTATAATTCTTATAACCAAAATATTTATCGATGAGCGACTTTTGGTTGTGGCAACCGTAGCCATTTTTTTCCGTGCGCAATTTACGTCTCATCAGGTTTGTTCGCGTCGCATGCTCTAAAATGCGCCTACTTCCTCCAACCGTAGCTCCTACTCACTCTAACGAGTGCGTTTGAGTGAGTAAGAGCTACGGTTGGAGGAAGTAGGAGCATGTTGGAGTATGCAACGCGAACAAACCTATTATTTCCTATAAAAGTTTTATGTCAGATTCTTCTAGAATTTTAAGAGATATATAAATCGGTACTCAAAGTCCATTCTTAATAAGCTTTCTACAATAAGCCACTACCTAAGTTTTAAGTCTTGAGTCATAAGAAATTGATCAAGCACAGTCGAATGTGAGAAGAATAATCGACTATGTCAATTTCTTATAGCTTATGATTTACAGTTTAGGTAATGGCTTATTGTAGAAAGTCTATAATCGACTATGGATGGTTAATTTCTTAAAGTTTATGGTTGCTTTCCTTTTAGGAGACAAAGTCGACACAAGTGTCGTTCTATCTTTGTTACTCTCTGAATATCAAGAAAGATAGAACGACGCTTGTGTCGACTTGTGTCGATTTGTGTCATCAAATGGAAAGCAGTGTATGATTTAAAGCTAAGGTAATGGCTGCATTCAGAAGACTCAACAGTTTTGCAACCGTTTTATGATTCTTCGCCCAGATTGGAATATTTCTTTAAAACTAAAAGTATAAACGAATCAGCGCGACGAATCATAAAACGGTTGCAAAATTGCTGAGGGTATAAGCACAAGGATTGCCGTAACGCTTTAAGACAGTCTTAAGTTGTAGACGTAAGCAACGCACAAGCATTAACGTACATTGCCTAGACAATGTACATAAGTTAACGTCATACGTCAATGCTTGTGCGTTGCTTACGTCTACAACTCAAGACTGTCTTAAAGCGTTACGGCAATCCTTGTGCTCATACCCTGAGAATGCAGCCAATGACTTAAAAGAGACACGTCCAGTTTTGCGCCGATATGTCGCTGCACATGGTCTTTATGGTTGTGTTCCAAATTTACTGGTAGCACTGAAAATGCTACAGTTTACGTTACATGCACTATAGATTTTTAGTACTGACAGTCAATTTTGGAACACAATCCATGTAAGATACTACCGTGTCTCTTAATTGTAGAAAGCCAATTATATTTAAGACTGTCTTAAGTACAATATTAGGATGTCATATAGTACAACATTTCCCAGATAGTACAAAATATTTACAATAAATTTAGATAAATATTTATTATTATTCATTTTTTGAAATGTTATATAAATATTTTTTACCTATTTTTTATACATAGTTTATATAAGCTTTAATTGAAAGCGTTATATTGAAATATAGACTGTTATAATATTTATGATGAACATTTTTAGATAAATATATTTTATATTTATAAATTTTTTAGTTAAATATTTTTAGTGAATATATTGTTTACTTAGAATATGTTTTATTAAGTATTTTTATAGCTATAATATATACAATAAATATTTTATAATAAATATGTATGATCTGTGCAATACAAAACCACAAAAATATTTATAAAGTAATAAAAATAAATCTTACAAATATTTTATTAATATTCTATAAATATTGTGCACTGTCTGGGATGTCAATCAGAAGGCTGAATTAGCATCTTAGACGTTACTTTAGACTTAAAATAACGGATTATAAATACCGGCCAAAGCTTTTCTGGGAAGATGTGTAAGATGTTGACCGATTTTCGTCATTTCTGTTAGTTCTATGGTAACTATTGTGTAGTTCTGAATATATTTTAATGTTTTTTTAAGAAGTATTAATTATATGCATTATTTGTTAATTTTCTAAATTCTGAGTTGAAAGAAAAATATATACTTTTTAATTCAAAATTATATGTAGATAGATTTATTTACTTCAGCATTTTACAAATAGCCAAGAAGGGACTTGGTTTACAATCAAAACTTATCCACACTCATTCTTCCATACTGATAGACTCTGCCTTTGATCACGTCACAGCCTTACTGCCCTTATATAATATAAATTAAATAAATAAATAAAATACCTCATACTCGTTAAAAAAAAAACTATTATATACATTAGTCACGCCTTTTCCCTAATTCTATGCATAAACTAACTAAAAAACTAATATCATCAAATATCACAGTACTGTATAAATCTTATTAGTCTGTTCTGAGCCATATATACAAGTCTCTTTCTACCTTTTCTGCTTTATTTTCTACGCGCTACTAAATCAATCACTATTCTTTTACTCCCTATCTTTTCCTCCCCCTTTTTTTTCTTTTCTATCTCTCAAAATTATATGTATTTCTATATGAATTCTAGAAAGAGCTCTCTCAAAAGTTATACAGCAACGCTTGTAAAGCGCTAAAAAAGCACTTAGCTTTTTTAAAAAAGCTATCTTAACGTTTTATAGATGTTGTGTATTACTTGGGTCGATAAATCTGCTATATATTTATTTATCAATAATTTTTTCTCAAAGAATCGTTTTTACGAAAATGAAGTTGAGGCATTAACTGTCAATAGATCTGTGAGTTCTTTATTAATTCTTGTCTAGTTTTGAATGCATTCTAATGTTTTCCAAAGAATTCTGATCACACACATATAAACTAATTATTAATTTTTAAAATAATTTTTATCACTTGAAGAAGCTTTTTTGGGAAGATGTGGAAGATGTTGACCGATTTTCGTCATTCCTGTTAGTTCTATGGTAACTATCATGTAGTTCTGAATATATTTTAATGTTTTTTAAGAAGTTTTAATTATATGTATTATTTGTTAATTTTCTAAATTCTGAGTTGAAAAAAAAGTAATGTACTTTTTAATTCAAAATTATATGTATATGTGAATGAAATATATTTATTAAAAATGAACGAAATTAAAATTTCAGAAAACGATTTTAAAGCTTCAAATCTCTACTTTTTTTGAAAGATCACTGATTTTTTTAGTTTCTATTAAGTCGGTAGCACACGATGCTTGTTTTCCTGCTGGATTGCTAGCTGAATTAGAAATTAGTAATTCGTTTATGATCAGAACTTTTTGAAAAACATAAGAGTGCATTCAAAACTATACGAGAATTGTCATAGAACTCACAGAACTGTCGACAATTAGTTAATGTCTAATATTTGTTCCCGTAAAAGCGATTCTTTGGAAAAGAAATCGTTTAAAAATAAAAATAGCATGTTTATCGTCACAGTTCATTCTAGAACCCACTTAGAATTATACATATCTTTTAAAATACTATAAAAATACTATAAGAATCTGGGTGAAAACAAAATAAGATGCGGTGTGAATTAGGCGACTAGTTTTACACTTGAGTTTTTTTTTGTTTTAATGGCCAATAATTAATGAATTTCCATAAAATACACCAACTTCACACATAAAATAAAAATGGCTAGAGGATACTAAAGTAAATTTTTAATAACATTGGGAAGCATTTTTATTAATTTGATTTTTATTATAATACAATGCTTTTATACAGGTACTTTTTACAGTTATTACACAACTTTGCTTTTATATTCTGTTGCTTTTACATTGTAGGTATTAGACGGCAAACAAAGATTAATTGTTCAATAGAATCAGCGGTTGTGGAAAAACAAAAACCTTCTAAAATAAGTCCCAGATCAATTAAATTAGTAGATATTGCTACTAAAAATATTGCTACTAGAAAGCAAGGGATAGTTTCAACTGAGCTTACAGTAAAAAGCAAAGAAAATCAATTTTGTGCCGACATGGATCTCGCAACAGAAGTAAGTATAAATAGTAAAAAGGTTATTGTAAATAGTTATTGTAAATAAAATTCCAATAAGAGGCAATAAACCACAACGCTAGTTGTCAGAAGCGAAAATAATATATTATAAAGGGATTACAATAAAGACGTTTGGTCTTAAATTAGACCATCTTCAGTTCAAGTAAAAACATGATACGCACGCAAAACAAAATAAATTAATGAAAATTATAAAGCCGCAGTGAAATACAGTTTATCATAATTATTTCGAACCAACATTAATTTAGATTGTGATGTTAACAGTTTCATCTATGTACAAAAATAATTCTTCGGTAACTAATAATCTACGTCTATATCAGAAGGCCTTCGAAAAGCCCCATAGAATCCTTCAACGTACGTAATAATATTCGGCGATGTAAAACATTGTACACGATTTCCAAATTCTGTGTAACAATATTTCAACAATTAACATAAATATAAATGTATAAATATAGGATTCTCAATCTTCAAAACAAATAAATAAAATCTCATGCAGGGCTAATGAGAATCTAACCGCTGATATAGGTGCGAAGAAGTGGATGTAAATAATACTCAAATGTTGTGGTTATCCTCCTTTATTAACATTATATTTGCTCGAACGTTTCGGCTCTCAAAACAAATAAAATCTCATGCAGGGCTAATGAGAATCTAAACGCTGTTATAGGTGCGAAGAAGTAGGATGTAGATAATACTCAAATGTTGTGGTTATCCTCCTTTATTATCATATATTTGCTCGAACGTTTCGGCTCTCTTTGGAGTCCTCATCAGCGACGAAAATGTAATTCTCCGTTAAGGATAAGTCACTCGTAAATTGACAGAAGAGCAGTGTACTGTATACTGTATAAATTTGGAAGAATGATAAGTTTCCATGATAATTCAATATTAAAATTAATATAGAGTGACTTACCTCAACGGGGGAAATTTCACCAGAAGCTCAAAAAACACCATTGGTGCAACAATTCAATGATATAATATCGCAAGTAACTGTTACATATGATATTCGTCTCAGTTTCATATGACGTGTCGTTTGAAATTGAACGTTTAAAAGGAAAGGAGACTTTAAGTACATTGAACATAAATAACATAGAGAGTGTCAGCTCATGGACAAGTCCGGTTTACAATCATGTTTAAATGTATTTAATATGGAAGCGTACGAATAATGTAAAAATTCAGTGTCTGTCTTTAAATTGAGTCCATTTTTTGGCATGTAAATATGGAGCATTTCGGAATTCAATCTTTTGTTAAGAAATCTCTCCCTATCAAGAATTCGGACACCCTCCCAATCAAATTCATGATTGTATTCAAGACGGTGGTCTGTAATTACTGATTGGTTACTGGTGTTGCTATTAATATGGTTGCGATGTTCTGATATTCTTGTCGCTAATTTTCTTCCTGTCTGCCCTACGTACGTTGCATCGCAATCCTTACAAAATATTTTATACACAACATTTTTATTAGAGAATTTTGGGAGGATGTCTTTTTGTACTTTAATGAATTTGTTGAGTTTGTTTGTACTAAAAAAAGATAATTTTACATCTAATTTCTTGGCAATAGAAAAGAATTTATCCGACATCTGAGGTGCGTACGGTAAAACGAACCAAGAAGGACGCTCCTCATTCGAATCCTCAGTGACATTATTATTATCTACTTTTGTTGTTAATTTATGTAATAACAATTTTATACGTGCGTTCATAGTATTCAAAATGAAGTCAATCGGATAGTCGTTTTCTAATAGTGTATTGATTATAAACTTCATATTCTTAAAATGATATTTTGGATTTGAAAGTAAAATTGTTTTGTCAACCATTCCTGTTATCTGGAGACACTGGTAGTGTCTCGGCGCTAAGCTGCGCTGAGCGTAATACCTTTCTTTTGTGAAATCGGATGTGATGAAAGGTAGTTTAAGTAGCGTCCAGGAAAGGTAGATTTATGAAACCAATCAAATTCTAAAGTTCCTTTTTCATTTACAATGACAGTCAAATCTAAGAAATTAATTTGATTACCTCCCACTTCTATTGTAAATTGTAATTTACGATGCCATGAATTAAAACTTATGAGGATCTCGTCTATTTTGTTAAAAGGTACAGCCATTATAATGTCGACATATCTAAAATAAAATAAAAAGCAATGGGGAAGTTGAAAGATTTTAGTAATATTTCAACAATTAGTACAGGAACTGGATAATTAGATGCTACCATTCTGAAAGTTACGACTATAATGTTAATTTACATCGCCGAATATTATTACGTACGTTGAAGGATTCTATGGGGCTTTTCGAAGGCCTTTTGATATAGACGTAGATTATTAGTTACCGAAGAATTATTTTTGTACATAGATGAAACTGTTAACATCACGATCTAAATTAATGTTGGTTCGAAATAATTATGATAAACTGTATTTCTCTGCGGCTTTATAATTTTCATTAATTTATTTTGTTTTGCGTGCGTATCATGTTCTTACTTGAACTGAAGATAGTCTAATTTAAGACCGAACGTTTTTATTGTAATCCCTTTATAATATATTATTTTCGCCTCTGACAACGAGCGTTGTGGTTTATTGTCTCTTATTTGAATTTTATTTTTAATATCAACCACGTTTTGATCTACATTTGGTTATTGTAAAACTAAAAAAAAAAAAATGTGTACTGTAAGTTCAGTAGTCAGTATTAAAAAATTATATTTTTGATACTGACTACTGAACTTACACATAAATAACTGATTTCTATAACTCTCATTCATATTATTTATTTGAAAATTGAATCATTATTTATTACAGTTTGAACTTACAATATACAAACAAAATGAAATATTTTTTTAAGACTTCAGTTCTCAAACAGAATTTTCAGTGTCGGCTATTTTTAATGAAATATTCATGGTTGAATACGGGGTCTATTATGGAAAAACTTTGAATTAGATCATTGATGATTCACCAAGAAGCTTTTACTTAAGTTTATCGAAACTTAAGGATATTGCTTATGCTAAATACGAGTCCGATGTAAAAATTGACAAATTCTAAGTTGTGGAAGACTTCTATACATATAAATTTTGACAATAATTTGAATACTTTTTGAGTTTTGACATTTGTCACATTTAATCCATCATTTTAGTAAATTATGATATAGGAATCGTATTC
>NW_017296417.1:0-906 GCF_001594075.2 Trachymyrmex cornetzi | reverse complement strand
CCCCCCCCCCCCCCCCCCAACAAGCAGCGTAATATAAAGGGAACCCGGGAGAACAGCTTAGTATCAGGCTGCTCCTCGCCCTGATGAAGTGGACTGCAAGGTTCACGAAACGTTGGCATTCCAAGAATGGATTTGAACACGGAGAAAACCCACGAAACACAAGATTGTCATTGTGTGAATTAATTTGTAACATTGATGAACAAACATATTTCAATACAAATCACGAATTAAAAGATGAGGGTTTAAATAAGAGTATAGACAATAAAATTGTTTATACTGAAAAGGAAATCTTACCATTATGTTTAAAAGAAGAAAAGTTATCAGTAGAAACTAGTTTAGATGAAGAAAAGCATCAAAACGCAATTGGAGGTATGCCATATTGATGCAGAAATTAAAAGTAAAAAGCAATGTCTATAATAGTCCGGTTTTGTTTATTAACGAAAACGTAAAAAAAACGGTGTATATTACAGATTTCGATTTGTTGAACACAATAGTGCTATTAATTTTCATTAACAATATGGGAAATATTTTTATTTTCAATAAAAATTAATAGCACACTATTGTTTTTTATCGGATCAAAATCTATAATATTAACTGTCTTTTACGTTTGCATTAATAAACAAAAATCGATTATTTAAAAACATTCTATAAAATACGTTCTATACTTCATATTATTTGTATTGTACATACCTTTTAATATTTTTTAATTTTTAGATCAAATTAAAAACGATTTAGAAAATTTTATAAGTGAATCTAATGAAATAGAGTCAAAAGAGATACATAAAGTTGAAACAGTATTTTGCAATGTTCAAAGTGATGATACTATTGAAGAATCAAAGAAACAATCATGTAGTTCTGAAAAGTTAACTATAATAAAAGCACAGCAAGAAGAAAGTTTAATTAAGG
>NW_017296416.1:89645-91291 GCF_001594075.2 Trachymyrmex cornetzi | reverse complement strand
AAGGGGTACTCCCATGGCAATGTCATCAACATATCTAACATAAAAAGGGATATGAAACCCTAAAGTGTTCAAAGCTTTCATTATATTTACGTGAATTGCAATTTAATGTGGATCTTTTTTTCTAAGCTTTCAATCTCAGTTCTGTAAATTCAGTGTTGTTTGTGGACGTTTTGCGGTGAGTGGTAGACTATCATTAGGTCCATACCTACCAAATTTTTGTCTGTAAATGCAGTTGTCAAAGGAAAAATAAGCAGAGTCAAAAATTAGCCGTGAAAAAATAAAAAATTCATCTTTCGAAATGTTAGTAATTTTTGAAATTGATGACCATCTATGAGAGATGCTGTCCAAAGCTAAATCAATCGGTATGTTCGTGAAGAGAGTTAGAATTTTGCATCTATTTTAATCCTGTAAAAGGATTTTTGATTCCGTTAAGTAAATTCGGAGATTCAAATCAAACTGCAAAATTACCGGCAATTTTCAGTCCAGCATCCCCTTAATCTATTTCTATTTTCTAATTCTTAAAGTAATTTATTTACATTTTAACTTCGAATTAAACTATTGATTTTATTTAATCTAAGAATTTTATTTTATTAACTAAACCTCATATTCCAAATTCAATTAAATTAACTAAAACCAAAAAGAGGTTTATTATTGTTAATAATATCATTGAATAAATATTTCTAGTTGAAGTAAAAATAAATTGAACTTCTAATTTATTCTTATTATGAAATATTCATAATTACTTCAATTAAATATAGTTTAATTAAAACATTATATTTTCGATATAAAAATAATTTCATTCTTTAATATTTATTTAAAAATTCTATTATTAAATTTTCTTAATATCTTCAATATTACACTTTATCATAAGCTATTTAAATTTAAATTCTCTAACTTAACCACCCTCAGTTATTTTTCCACTTAAATCATTATATATATAATTACATTAAAATAAATAAAAATGAACACAAATATATACAACTTATAATAAATATTTCTAATTTGAAATTTCGAAAATTCTTTAATTATACCTCTTTCTAAATATTCAATTCATCTTTTATCTAATATCCTAAATTTTACACCTATTTCATTAATAGGTTTATAAACTCATCTATATAATCTAATTAAAAATCATATTGACCTAAAAAAATAAATATAATAATATATTCAAATAAACTTTCTCAATATTATTACCAACCATGCTAATAAACCCCCTATAAAACAACACCTCAAAGTAATTAACTTATTTATTATAGGTAAATAAATTATATAAAAATCAAAATAAAAAATTCATCCTATTAATGACCCTAAAATAATTCTTATAAATATTATTATAATTATAGAAAAATGCCATAAAAAGGGATATGAAACCCTAAGGTGTTCAAAGCTTTCATCTCTATGTCCTGTAAAACAATGTCCGCAATTACCGGTGACAAAGGTGAGCCCATAGGCATACCAAATTTTTGTCTGTAAATGCAGTTGTCAAAGGAAAAATAAGCAGAGTCAAAAATTAGCCGTAAAGAAATAAAAAATTCATCTTTCGAAATGTTAGTAATTTTTGAAATTGATGACCATCTATGAGAGATGCTGTCCAAAGCTAAATCAATCGGTATGTTCGTGAAGAGAGAAACAACGTCCAGTGAAAT
>NW_017296416.1:84697-87432 GCF_001594075.2 Trachymyrmex cornetzi | reverse complement strand
AAATTATATTATATTATATAGTTTATAACAATTATAATAAAAAATAAAAGATGAGAAAAATATATAAAATATAATTTTGTATGCAATATTACTTTTATAATCCTGTACGTTATTAAGACGTCATTAAAACTTTTCAATGCCGTCTTATTGACGTTAAAGATGTCATTAAGACATTATTAAGACGTCATTTGATGTCATATTGTTTGATGAGACGTCATTAAAAGATTCAAAATGGTCATAAAGTCATGTCTTTTTAACGTCTTAAAATGTCGTCATCGGTCCGTGACATTAGTACATCATTTTCCCGTCTTTTAAACGTCATTACATTGGTCATTTTTGGTCATTCTCTGACCAAAGTTTGACGTCACTTTGACGTCACCTTGTTTACTGGGTCATTTCACAATAGAATACAATTTACGTTGGTGATGAGGGTGGGGGCTGGGGGGAGGGGGGAGTGACAAAATAAATTTCCTAGACATAACGATTATCAAAAATGGAAACGGTTTAGAATTTGACTGGTATCACAAACCAACTTTTTCAGATAGATACTCGAATTATTTATCTGCACACTCCATAACTCATAAAAAAGGCATAGTGATGGGTAAGACTGACAGAGCGGTACTACTTTTAGATCCTAAGGGAACTTTTGATGGAAATAAAAAAAACATAAGGTTCATAATTAACGCATTATTAAAGAATGACTATCCGATGGATTTTGTTTTTAAAACAATTTCCACAAAATTAAATTATTTATTCTCTAAACGCATTTCTGTGAAGACTGAACTGGATAATTCTAATGACAATAATAGTTTAGAAAGCGTTCCTTAGTTCTTGTATTTTAGTTGATCTCTTTCTAAGAGATGGCGTTGCAATATGTTAGATAAGGACAGATGAATGCGTTTGAGCGAGACACAACGAAATATAATAAGTATAAAAAATGAATGAAAGATATCACTATTGTCGAATTTGGAATTTAAAAAAATCTGTACTATCGACCTTGATTAACTTCGACCGTCACTTCAGCATCTCCTTAATAATTATTTTAAACAAATTACAACATTAAAATTTAAAATCTCACTTACATGATATAATGTTAGTTATCACGTTACTAGTCATGTCGATGGTCAACAAGCAAATGTCCTATCTTACATATTGCCAATTATCTTATATTCAATATACATGAAAGTCAAATGATCTTCAATAATAAATAACGGAGAGATTGAAAACTAGACTTTTGTTAACAAACATTCATAAGCTGAGTTCAATCTGTCAGTATCAGTTTGTAGATTCAAGCTATTTTCCTGTCTACATATGTGTATCATTTCTGATGTAAGCCTTTTGTTTAGAATTATCTCCTCGTCAAGAATTTCTACGTTATCCCATTTAAATTCATGCGAAATTTATGCCCAATTTATGATCTGTGATTATCGATTTTTGTTGTATGTTCCAATTTATGATTCTTATGTTCAGAAATTCTAGCCTTTAAAGTTCTACCCATTTGATCAACGTATGTAGCATTACAATCCCTACAGGATATTTTATAACAACATTACTGTGTAACATTTTATTGATTTTGTCCTTCTGTACTTTAATTATGCCATTTAGTTTATTAATGCTTCTATATGCTATTCTAACTTCCTTATATTTGTTGAATTGATTTTTAATTTTATTAGCAATACTCGGAATATATGGTATTGTGAAGTAATTAATACTGCTATTATTCATGTTATTATTCTCTTGTTTATCATTATTCTTTCTATTACTATCATTACTTTTATCCAATTTATTATAAATCCTTTTTCTTATTGTGTTAACAATTAACTGTAATGGATATATTCATTAATAAAATTTTAATAAGTTTGTCAAAATTATTTTTAAGAAAACTAGGATGAGATAAAAATAACACTCTATCAATTAGATTATATATCACCCCTATTTTCTGTGTTAACGGATGTTGTGAAAAATAGTTAAGAAATCTCCCCGATGAAGTTGGTTTCTGATACCAATCGTAAATAATTTCAATATTCTTTTTTATTAATGTTACATCCAGAAAATTTAGCCTATCTTTCCCCTCCTCCAACGTAAACTGAAGTCGATTATGGTAATTGTTAAATTCATTCAAAATTTTTGTTATGTTATTCTGATTGGTCGCCAACGCTATGTCATCAACATATCTTATATAAAAACTAGGTTTTAACGTCAAACTATTAAGGCATTTACATTCTAAATCTTGTAATACTATATTCGCTATGATAAGTGATAATGGTGAGCCAATTGGAATGCCAAATGTTTGTTTATATAATAACTAATATTATATTATGTAAGTGAGATTTTAAATTTTAATGTTGTAATTTGTTTAAAATAAGTTATTAATTGTTTGTATAATGCATATGATCATGTAGTGTTCTAGGAAGCACATTGATGTATACTTAGTAGCTAAGAGATATTGATAAGGATCCGATACAGGGATCGAAACGTATATGATTATATTAATACAATAAAGAATTTGATACACAATCACATCTGGTGTTTGGACTCGAATAGGCTCGAAACACATTTGGATTTATTCATCCGAGTCAATTATTAACGAATATTATATTGGAAATTTTTATATGTAGTATAAAAAATTTTATAATTTACTGAATTATAATTTACAAATTATAATTATTATAATTAATATAATTATTATTATAATATAATATTATGTTATAATATAATATATAATATATAATATA
>NW_017296416.1:78408-81324 GCF_001594075.2 Trachymyrmex cornetzi | reverse complement strand
GTGGGGCCGACGTCGCGCCGTGATTGGCGTGACAACCGAGTGCCGACATACTGCCAACGTTGGCCCAACCTTGGTCCGACGCTGTCCTCAAGTTGTCTTCAAATAAGTGTCGGCTATCGGAGGTTGGGTTAATAATATATAATATATAATATAATACTGTATTATTATTAACCCTTGAACACTACACTATTTTCGCCACCTGATTTCACCTTACATGGGTTACGGTAACCCTGGAGTCTTTTTTTGCTTTTATTTCGGGATCTAATGCATCAATTTTAACTTCTTTTTTTATTAATCGATACAACAGACAGTAAGGAAAAAGAATATATAGATAAGAATATCATAAAACTTCCGAAAACCAAGATATTTTGAAAAAAGAAAGAAAGAAATTTCAAAATTAAAAAAAACTCGTTGTTTTTAAAATAAATTAGTTATTTTCCAAAAAAATGATACACGGTTTTAATTTACAGAAATCGAAACATATTGCCATGTTCGATTAATGATAGTCAGTTTGCCGTGATGTCGCCAACGTCGGCCCAACTTTCAACGTCGGCTGATAGTCGGCAAACCTTACCTGGGACAATGAAGTTAGTGCAAAAGTCTTCATTATATGACATCTAAATATACAAATGAAATTATTCATTGATTTGCGTGGAACAGGCAAAACGAATTTTTGCGACATGTTCCCTACACATTGGCTGTTGGCACTGCAAGCATATGTAATAAGTTTTCCTATCTAAAGCCCCTGGACACAATGAACACCTTCTTTGTTTTTCTATTTTGTTTACAGCTAATATATCGCGCGGATCTTGATTTTCTGGAATGTCTTTGTAATTCATGAATTCTTCGATTTGAATTCGCATTTGAATTTGTTCGTATATTTACTTACAATTTGATTTCAAAATAAAATACGTAATAACGACACAGGGTTAGCGTAACCCACACAGTAAGTTCATGGCATTCTTTCTCGACTGGTTCGTGCACGCTGAGGTTGCCAGGCGGGGGATTTGTAGCAGGGATGCGAAAGTTTCCCTCTCTCCCCTCCCCCCTTGTTTCCACACTTCTGATCGTTCATAAACGTTACGCGTTTTTTCAAACGAACTGGGTTACCGTAACCCACGGTGGTGTTAAAGGATTAATATAATAATAATTGTTATTATATACTATTATTAATATAATAATAATAATAATTATTATTATTATTATTTCATAATTTACAAATTATAGTGCACTTCGTTAATATTAATATTAGTAACTGAAATTTACACACTCCACAAGTTTACGTGAACGAAATCTATCTAAAGCACGCTGTAAGATAAGAATACCCTATGATCTAAAGTTTCCAACGTTTCTTGTCTAAAATCCCTCGAAAGTTAACTGCATAAAATCTGGCAAAGTTGCACGTTTATTATTTCAATGAGTCGGTAACGATTTTGCATCGATTATAATCGTCAAGGCAATGTTACAAAATTACCTCCAATCATGATAGTCGGTCACGCAAGCGACAATTGTCGATAACTAATGATAACGATTGTCGTCGTTAAGGAATTACGGTATCCCGCTACTGAAGTAGATAGTAATTTTGTCTGAAATGTACATATATGAATGTTCATATGCCATAGGTCTTGAATAGAACATTACAGTGTGGCGAGAAGCAATACAACCAAAGGTTAGAAGATATTCGATTACTCAAGTTCGAAGTGAAAAGACTAAAAACTGAGAAAATGTTACTAGCAAAAAATATCTTCAACGTTAGCGATTTGCACCAAGAAGTTTTTCATCTAAATCGTAACCTAACAAAAGAAATGCTTAAAGTTACTGCACTTGAAGAGAAAATTCAAACTCCATTAAACATACACAGATGGCGAAAACTCGAGGTAAGTTTATTTTTCAAAAAGAAAGTTTAAGTAGCTGTATAGTATAAGACAAAAAGTATATATCAAACTAACAAGGGAACACAACCAATTTTCCCCTCCGATTTAAATGAGCTTTTAGTATGTTGTTCTATAGACAAAAATAAGAGACATGTATTTTTTTATACGTGCTGAGTCGCATGTTAAGGGGGTAAAATCCTCCCTTGAAAAAAATCGGTTTTTCTATTTCGAAGCGAATATCTTCGAAACTATAAGAGGTAGAAAAAATTTCTAGAATAAAAATTGAATGGTTGCAAGAGTACTTTATAATTATAATAAAAAAATTTTTTTTAACTATTCATTTATTGAAGGGTATAACCCTACCCTTCATTCTTATTTTCAAAAATTTTTTAATTTTTTATATAACCAAAATTAAAAAGCATTTTACGCTGAAAACAACGGTGTGTAATTAAATCACGTTTCGCAAAATTTCGCAAAACTATTTTTGAGATATGAACGAAAACGTCTTTATATACGCGCTCCGTACCTACGTATTCGTTTCATACCGTGTTGGATGCGCGAGATAGCGATAAAGGCAAATACAACACCATTTACCACAGTGAAGAACCAATATAGTAGTGTCTATAGAAATAAATTTTGTAAATAACAATAATAATATTAATAGTAATATTAAGTTATTAACAAAGCGGCTCAATTAATGAAAATTTAATGTGTCAAATCTAGGAGCAATGAGTCAATTAATATAATTTCTCAGACTAAGAATGTTAAAACCGTAGAACAATGTGTTACTTTTTTGAAAACACCGTATATTGAAATTACCACACACACACACACACACACATGTGGCAATTTATAAAGACTCTTATTATAATAATACCTTCTCTCAATGTTTCAATACAAATATAAAACTTGCATATAACAATATGATGAATACGTTATGAGGTAAATGTTCGAATGATACCTCACTGTGAGGCGAGCCAAGTATCTAATAATTAAAACACTGGTATCGAGATAAAAATCTTAAACGTATGAGCGGACGAAG
>NW_017296416.1:73225-76564 GCF_001594075.2 Trachymyrmex cornetzi | reverse complement strand
AAAAAAGCGCTAAGCGTTGGTGAAACTGGCCCAAATGGTGCTTCTCGTAAACAATCACCATTTGAGCCAGTTTCACCAACGCTTAGCGCTTTTTTTACCTTTTTTGAAAAAGGTAAGTTTGTATATAATTTTAAAATTCCATAGAGAGAATCTTTTATAAACATAATATATATCATTAGAGTTAAGTAAATAATAAAAAAAAGATTGGGTTTTACTTTTTAATTTGGTAGAATTTAATTAATATGATAAAGATACAAATGATACGTGTCATTAGTTTTAATGAACATTAAAAAAAATTACAATCACATTTGCAAGTATTATCAATTTTTAATCTAATCCTAAATCTATCTTAAATCTACGTATCGCTTTTAAAATCTTAAATCTACGCATCGCTCTTATACGCATGTCTTACAAATCTAAATTATCCTATTCTTAATTTATGCTTTTACAATATTTAACGCATGCTGTATAAAACTTACTAAATCTAAACCGTATATCTATCTAGATGATTTGTTTGTAGAACGCACGCCGTATTAAACTTAAACTAAATCTAAACCGTATACCTATCTGAATGATTGGTTTGCACATACATATATGGATACCTAACGTCGTATCTGTGAGGTCTAATTTCCATTAGCTGTGAGACCTAAATTTTACCGTAAAATAGTTTTATTGGATGAGCACACGCTCTTAGCGCCTTTTTTACCTTTTTTTTTAAAAAGGAAAGTTTGTAAGATACAATTTTAAAAAATCCCACCGCCTCTTTTTCTTTTATATATTAGCTACAGTATATTAGCTACAGCAGTGAAAATCCTTTGTATATTAGCTACTGCAACAAAAATCTTTTGTATATAGGGTAACTCCGGTATATACGCCGCGCTAGAATTTACGCCGCGGAAGTAAAAAAAAAATGGAAGGAGTGGGGGTAATTTTCTCGCAACTACTCTGTTGCATGCCTTTATGTTATATTAGTTGAGTTATAATTTCAGCTTTTTACTGTTAATATTAATGAAATTATTGTAAGTTGAATCGATTTGTTACTGTGTGCGTAACAAGTAGCATCATCATAAATTATAATCTACATAAAATGATACTGTAAGGCGTATAAAAGACCCAGTGATTATTTCGTGATACATACGTGTAGAAGAATAGTAAAGCATGTTGTATAGCAAAATACAAGTGCTTTGCTTTCATATTCTTTGTTTAGTTTGTTGAAACCTTTGCATTTTTGACATATATCCCATCCATTACCTATATATAGCAAAAATGCAAGATTTCAAAAAGTTTATTTTTTAATACGAAATCTAAATATTTCGGATTTCTAATATTTTTTTCATAGTAGACAGTACAAAGTTTTTACTGACATAGTTAGTTTATTTTAAACATAGTAAATAATACTTAATAAATTAAGTTTTTGATAGGTGCGGTGTATATATCGGAGTTACCCTATTAGCAAATTTCACAGCTATAGTAGCTAATGCATTTCAGCTAATCAGAATTAGCTGTAGTCAGCAACATTTTTTTTGTGCAAATCTTCTATATTTAGTAGATTTTATCGTAAAATAGTTTTATTTGATGAGCACACGCTCTTTTACTTGAATGAAACAGCATAAGAAGACCTTTAATGAAATTATTTTTTTAAAGAAAAGTTCAAGTTGCTATTACTTTTCTTTGCGAGATTGGAATAAGAAGACTTTCGAATTAGCAATACAAATAGTCTCAATCTACAGTGGTTGTAAATATATATGTTGCTTAGTATATATTTTTGGTAACATTTTTCTGTAAAAATAATATGGAAACATCTTTAGCACCTCTAGGCCATTGTTTTTTATAACTTGCGCATCACCAATTTCAATCCAAGATGTTCCTTCTCTACACATACTTGTATAATGACCCTCGTCGATACACAAACCATAATGAAATATAGCGCTCATAACTTTATATGTCTGTCCAGCTATTATTATTTTTGCTGTCGGGACTGCACGTAAACTAAATTTGTGTGGTATCTTTACTAATTTATCACCATCTGAAGAAAATGATATTAAGTTGATAATAAGTATTTCTTTTGTCAAAACTAATTCACTTTTAAATAATATATCATTTCTTCTACAACATTCACATAATTTATCAAACGTCTGACACCAATGTGATGAAAATGTATTTTTTAATAAATCATCAAGATTATAACTTTTCTTTTTCAGATTATTAATAGAAATTGAAAGAAAGATATTAGTATTAGTAGTAACATTTGTATAACCACATGAATTACATCGATAAGTAGAAGTAGCTTGATGTTCTACCATACTCTTTATATAATCATATTTTGAGCAAAGAGCTGTAAGAAATTCTAATGCATCTCGTTTATTAGCAACCGAGAAATATCCTATAATAATCCTAAAGATTGCCGTATTTCATAGATATTAAAAAAAAAAGTATTCATTCCATGTTCATATCGATGCGTGAACACATTTAAAACATCAAGTTTATCATAATTTAATAATTCTTTTCTGAAAATATATAAATTTAATAAACATCCCGAGTAGAATTTTAAAAAGGGGCACGTACAGGCTCTAGATAGTTTTTCCCTATTTCTGTCTAGGCCCCATTCAGGCAAGTCCGATTAGACCCTGTACAGAGATGTAACGCTCGTGCAAATCAGGGCCCGATTTGTAAATTTGATTAGGCCCTATTTGGATATGCCTAACTAGGCCCTATCTGGATACGCCTAACTAGGCCCTATCTGGATACGCCTAATTAGGCCCTATCTGGATACGCCTAACTAGGCCCTATCTGGACACGCCTAACTAGGCCCTATCTGTGCACGCTTAACTAGGCTCTGTCTGGACACCCCTAACTAGATCCTGTCTAGACACGTTTAACTAGGCCCTATCTGGATACGTCTAAGTAGGTACTATCTGGACACGCTTAACTGGACAGGCCCTATATTGGCTAAAGTAGGCCCTATATTCTCTAAAGTAGGCCCTATCCTGGCAAGCTTAATTACGTCCTATTGTGGCGTGTGTCAACAATTGACAACAACAGAGAAAAATATCAGGGCGCTCCTCGTCTCGATCCCAGGCCTGGTCTCTGCTCCGAGTTGGTAGACTTTGACGTTGCCACTGAGCCACACAGCTTTTAACGCTGGTGGTCTCTCTGTTGTATCTATACCTAGTAAATATCTAGGCCCTTTCATGGAACACCTCCCTAGACCCTATTTTGGAATATCTATATATCGCCCTTTCTAGGCCCAACAATGGCAGGCCTTGTTGAAGGCACTCACGTCAGTGCCCATTCAAGGCCTGTTTAGGAAATTCCATCTAGAAATTTCCTTCCTAGGCC
>NW_017296416.1:69682-70074 GCF_001594075.2 Trachymyrmex cornetzi | reverse complement strand
CATCGAAGCCGAGGCTTCACCCCGCGCGCCCCGCTCCGCGCTCGCGTTCCCACAACCTCGTGTCGCATCTCGAGACCGTCGAAAACTCGCGCTCAGGACGTAACAGTGTATATACATAAGAACTAAATTAGATATCATTGACACTTCGTCAATTATAATAAGACTAACATCTTTAAGGTCTGCTCGTAAAACTTTCAAAACGTGATTAGCTAATGGCTTATACTTAGGAATATGACTATGCTCAACGGGTAATAATCTGTGAACTGTCAAACCGTCTATATTAAACGCTGCTATACCTGTAGGTGCTGCTACAGCAGTATCCTTCTTAAAAGTTTGTTTTAACCAACATTTAATTGTTTTAATTAAGAAACTTTTGCCAGTACCTCCTTCTC
>NW_017296416.1:68900-69524 GCF_001594075.2 Trachymyrmex cornetzi | reverse complement strand
AGCGTTAACATTTTGGTTCCAATCCCTGGGGCAAGCGTAGGAAATTTTCGAGCGGACCGCGATCTTCGTTTGAAACTGGACGTACATTGCAAATTTTTCGACGCATGTATATATGCGTGATTTTCTATTGTCTGTTATTTCTATGTGTAGTCACCTTTACTTTTCGCTCCAAGATCGCTCCAAACTTCAACCATATTTCAATTTCTTTATAGCTTTTGACTTTTCTATATCGTATCTAACGATATAGAAACTAACATCTAACCACTTAATAATTGTGTTTCTATCAGTTCCATGTAGAGGAATACCTAACAATGTATCAGCTGCTTCAAGAGCTCCACATTTTCTATTATTAGTAAGTCATAAAGCAATATTCCAAAGATAGCTCGCCACTGATTTGTTCTTATTATTCGTTAAGAACAGAATCAGATAATTCACATTTTGCTGCTTTATTCACATACTTAGTAACATAATACGTAGGCAACCTTGTATTGTCACCAATAAATTGTACGAGTCATATTTCCTTCCCAAACAGTAAGTATGATGGGATTATAATCATTTATATTCTGTTCATCATCTATTCGCGGAAGGTCATAAAGTCTACTTTTATGTTTCAATTGTTTTCTA
>NW_017296416.1:67907-68428 GCF_001594075.2 Trachymyrmex cornetzi | reverse complement strand
ATTCACTTGACGAATATATTCACCTAAGTCATCCCACAACCATTCACTAGGACTCAATGTTATAAAAAATATCGCAGGTCCATAATGTTGTATCATACATTCTAAATTACTACTTGGTCTACGCCAGTATTGTTCCGTATTTCTTAGAGTGGAAAAAATTGTATTCAAACCCGATTCTAATAACTCTTTATGCAATGCATCTAAATACTCTTTAGCCGTATAACGATCTCGCAATTTAGTTACATTCAATTTATGGTAAATACCACGACTCAATTGACGAATATTTGCATTATTTAACAAATAGAATAAGTATTGTTGATTTAATCTATATTGCGGATGTTTAGATTTCAAACGACATTTAATAAATTCATGGTCATGAAGTTTAACCGGTCTAGTTTCATGTTGTCCATTAATACCAAAAGGATATAAGTCTGAAAAACATAATAAATCTAAATCTTTTTCACGGTTGTCTAAAGGCAATGCCTGAATTTTTAACATTTGATATAAAGCGGTATCACTTT
>NW_017296416.1:64851-66388 GCF_001594075.2 Trachymyrmex cornetzi | reverse complement strand
GTTCATATCGACGACGTTTTTTAGCAAGATTATTTTCTAAAGATTGTTGATATTGATAACGTTTCTTAGTACGTTGTTTTGTTGATTGTTTTGTAAATTTTGTGCGTATTGGTGTCGTCTTTTAGCACGATTTTTATCTAGATTTTCTTGATGTATGTAACATTTATTATTTTTTTCAATCTGAGTATTGATTAATTCTTCCGCAACTTCCTTTGTAGCGCTTTGTGTTAACGGTATATTATTTTTTTCTGTCTGAGGATTATAGACTAATTCTTCCATAATTTCCTTTGAAGCGCTGTGTGTTAATGGTATAATACGATCATTTCCTAAATTTTGATATAAATTTTCACAACGTTTATTGTTACTATTTTGTTTTGTGTGAATATTATTTATTTTATCCGAAATATTTAGCGGTAACTGTATTTCTTTCGTAATGTTTTTAAGCATTTGTATTTTACTAATTTTTTCTTTAGTAACATAATTATCGGCATTTTCTTAATTGACTCAATTTCTGTCCTTTCGTCTCATTGACGCATGATACGTTTACGATCAGCATCAGCTTCTTTTGCTCTTACTACTGCTAATGGAAATACTTTCTGAACATGTGTGGATGTTGAGGAAAATGCTCAATTACATTCGTTTCGAGAATTTTTATCAAATGCGAACGCATTAACTTATGTTCATATGTCACATTATCAGGCTCAATGTTGAATAATAACGAAGTCGAAAAACTATAGCAAAAACACCGCAATCATTATAATTCGATTGACGGTGCACTTCAGGAAATTTAACAGGATTGTTGTCAAAATCATATGTTGGAAATAATTTTTCCAAAAATTGCTTATGTTGATTATGCAATGTTTTCCTATTCAACGAATCATATATAAATATATGTTTTCTATCGTAAAAACTGCATACACAATATCCATTTGACGAACTTAACGAACTATGCAATATTTATATATGTTTTGTGTCTTTTGACACTGCTTGTACAGTATCTAGTAACTGTATTCGCCAGGTTTCGACTGGTTTATAATCTGAACAACTTGCTAAAAGTCGTTGAAAATGATCCATATGCATGTCCGTAAGCCATTCACCCCGGACAATTATATTTCTTTCAATAGGTCCTAAAATAATACCTTTTGTCTCTACCGATCTACAGTTATTTTTTGTCTCTACCGATCTACAGTTATTTACAGACGCACAGCACCCGATCTTTGCAGGCGCACAGCACCTCTTTTTTGCAGGCGCACAGCACCTCTACTTTGTATGTGCACAGCACCTCTTCTTTGCAGGCGCACAGCACCTCTTTTTTGCAGGCGCACAGTACCTCTTTTTTGCAGGCGCACAGCACCTCTTTTTTGCAGGTGCACAGCACCTCTTTTTTGTAGGCGCATAGCACCCGTTCTTTACAAACACACAGAACTCGTTCTTTACAAACGCACAGCACTCTATTGGCACACAGCAACCTTATACAGGAATACAGAAGACTTATTATATTGGAGAGAGAGAGAGAGAGAGAGAGAGAGAGAGAGAG
>NW_017296416.1:63321-64749 GCF_001594075.2 Trachymyrmex cornetzi | reverse complement strand
AAATGTGGAAATCCTAGACAAAAGAAATATAGTAATAATAAAAAAGAGACATTATAGAGGACATTATAGAGAGACACTATAGAGACATTATAGAGGACATTGCTAATATTCTGAAACTTTGTGAGTAAATAAAATTCTAAAATCAGAAAAAATAGAAGGAGTGGGGGTAATTTTCCCGCAATTACTCTGTTACATGCCTTTATGTTATATTAGTATTGTATTATGATTTCAGCTTCTTACTGTTAATATTAATTGAATAATGAAATTATTGTGAGTTGAATCGATTTGTCACTGTAACTGTAATAAGTAGCGCCATCATAAGTTATAATCTACATAAAATGATTACTGTAGGGCGTGTAAAAGATTTAGTGATTAGTTCGTAATACATACGTGTAGAGGAATAGTAAAGCATGTTTTATATATAATAAAATACAAGTACTTTGCTTTCGTATTCTTTGTTTAGTTCGTTGTCTTGTATATCCCATTTGAGATATACGGCATTTTTAGCGGATGGGATTTATGCCTAAAGCATACAAAGTACGCAGATTGAATTCAGTGCACTAAATGCAATAAATAATATATGTATTTATTGTAATTATTATTTATTATTTCATATAGTAGTAGACAATAAAAACCATACCACTTAGGTTTTATTTTTTAATTTGGTAGAATTTAACTTAATAAAGATAGTACCACTTGGTTTTTACTTTTTAATTTGATAAAATTTATCTTGACGCCTATTGTTAATATCAAATCTTTTACACGATTTTATATTTGAATGATATATTTGAAATAAATAAATTATCATTTAGGTTTTATCATATCATATAAATAGCTTTTTTCGAGATGAGCACACATTCTTAGCACCTTTTTTACCTTTTTTTAAAAACGTAATTGTATATAACTTAAAATAATAGTAGACAGTACAAAGTTTTTACTAATGTAATTCGTTTACTTCAAATTCAAAAAATGACAGTAACCTTGGTAATTGTAACTGTCCCACTGAACGATGCAACTTCTTCCTTTAACATTTTTCTATATTATTAAAAATTTTTTCCATTTAAGTGGATCACCCTGTATATTACATATGTGCAATGATAATAAAATATATACTGAAACGAAAATATAATATAAATTATTACCATTAACAGATAAATCTCTTATACATAATTATTATGTAGTCATATATAGTAAACACATTAGTAAATAAAATTCATTAATTCATTTAAGATTCCACTTTTAAAGTAAATAATAATAATGTCTTTTTAAATTAAGTTAAAATGAAGTAAAAATTAAATAATATTAATATTAATATTTATATATATATAAATATATACAGGGTGGGGAAAAAGTATGGAAGCAAACAATTATTTCCGAAACTATTCATTTTTCGACAAAATGTCTTAGACATAATTTTTATGGTATGAA
>NW_017296416.1:59324-62989 GCF_001594075.2 Trachymyrmex cornetzi | reverse complement strand
CACTCAACAATATAAGGGTAATCCAGCAAATACGCCGCGCTGGGATTTACGCCGCATTCTGTTACATGCCTTTATGTTATATTAGTATTGAGTTATAATTTCAACTTCTTACTGTTAATATTAATAAGAAGTTGATATTATAACTCAATACTAATATAACATAAAGGCATATAACAGAATGCGGCGTAAATCCCAGCGCGGCGTATTTGCTGGATTACCCTTATATTGTTGAGTGGAAAATTACAGGTACGTTACATGTAACTTTGTGTTTGCTGGGGTATATCTTATTATACAGGTACGTTACATGTAACTTTGTGTTTGCTGGAGTATATCTTATTGCTCATGTAATATACAGGGTAAACCACTTCTACAGAAAATCTTAAACATTTCTTATATTAAATGAAGACATTGCATCGTTATTATTAATAAAATTAATATTAATAACTGTTAATACTCACGTTTTTATACGATACTTCGCACAAAAAATTGGAATAACAGAGATCTTCACCTGTATCAATATAACAGTAATAAAAACAATCTAAATTTAACATAACCTTTACATTTATAAATAATAAAAAGTGATCGCAAAAAAGGGTTTTCACCAATTTTTTGCGATCAAAGACCCTCAGTTTTTGGACTAAACTGTGTGCCAAATGATATCCTACAATAAAATATCAGCTCTGATAATTGTCATCTCATCTTTAAACTTCTTTGTGATTAATGTCTGAATATAAGTTAAAATTTGACACAGTTCAGTTCCAAAATTGAGGACCCAAATCAATCAATCACTTTTTAAGAAATTATATTATGAAGAAACGTATTGGATTACCTTTTATTAATGAAGATTACCAAATTACAAAATCTTTCACTCGATCTCAAAATCACCGGAAATTAATCAAATTAACACGATCAAATCATTAACTATGCAAATCATGATAGAAGGGATTGACAATGGCTGCGTTCAGCAGAGACAGCAACTTTGCAACTGTTGTAAAATTCTTTAATATGATTGGTCTTGCCCTTAGTTCCTCACTGAATCTAAATGTATAAACCAATCATATTTAAGAATTTTACAACAGTTGCAAAGCTGCTTTCTCTGCTGAATGCAGCCATAGTGTGTTCAGTTTAGACAAATCACGCCCCTTTTGCGAGTGGACTGTGAAGGGGTGCGTTCCGTTCTCGCATGATGCGCATAATGCGTCGTTTATCCTTGTTGCTCACCAAATGTTAAACAAGGACAATGGATGCATCATGCACATCATGCGCGTTACGGAACGCATCTCTGGTATCGTTCAGAGTATCAGGCCTGCCAACTGTGAAAAAATGAATGATGTTGCTACGATCAGATTACGCTATCAGACGTCCTTGGCACCTATATGGAAATATTAAGAATGGATTCCGATCGGAATTATTTCATTTTCCTCAGAAAACACAATAGAAATCTAGGAAATAATTAAATAATTCCGATCGAAATCTATTCCGAACATTTACATAATAGGTACCCTTTTCTCTCTTCGTGCTTCATTTCTGATGCGTTCGGGGAGCCCTATCAGCGTTACTTCTGTCATTCTATCTTCGTTGTTTACCTATACAACGTAGAGAAATGTTGGTCGAGAAAAATGAGAGAGAGGGACCGTGGAAGACGGCCATTCAATCTCTTTCCATTCAATGGTGTAATGGGAGAGAGAATGAGAGGGGAACCGTCTTCCACGGACCTCTCTCTCATTTTTCCTTTCGACCACATTTCCTATACCACTTAGAACGGATTACGCAGTCCATTCTCTATGTCTTTGAGTATACGTAACGTTAATTGTAGATTTTCAGTGCTGACAGTGAATTTTGGAACCAAAAATGACGATTTTTTACTATGAAAAGCTTCGTAGATGGCAATATTGGCTACGTTTACATAGAGTCCCTATAATAAGAATCAATGTATAAGACCGGAAGGACGCCATTGCTGGACGCCGGAAACAGCACAGATAACGCATGGCACAAATAGACGCGTTCGCCTTTGTACTACTACACCATGAAACAATTGCTCACACCAATTCACAGATTCACTAACACATCGAAAGCGCCCAGAAATGGCGGCGACCAATCACGAGCCCGTTACCTCTCATGTCTTGACTCTTATTATAGGGACTCTATGTTTACACCGTGCATTAAGGCCGCGGCCTATATAATAGATGTACTTGTTTATCCTGTAGATTAAGGCCTGTATTCAGAACGCGCTTACAACGATGTTAGCACGCTAACATACTATACTTTACGTCACGCATATTATAGAATTTCAGAGATAAAAGTGCGCTTTTATCGATAAAAGCGCTTTCTGAATACGGGCCTAAAAATATTGGATTCGCTACTGGCCTTAGGCCGGAATCAGACTACGCATTGAAGAATGAGGGTGCCGTCACATGCGACGTAACTTACGTAAGCGTAACTTGCACCGACCGATTGGACCGGTGGTTCAAGTGAAATGATATGATTATATCATTTTACTTGAATATCAGTTTCTGTCCAGTCACTTTATGCTTTTTACGCTACTTTGTTGTTACGCCGAAACATGATAGAACCACTATGCGTCGAATCTAATTTCGGGCTCATTTTAGCTTATTCTGTCTGAAAAAATGCACAAGGGTTTCGATTTTGCAACAGTACAATTATAAAAGTCGTGCGCCCCTTTGCATCGCGTGAAAAGTCGAAACCTATGTGGAACAGTACAATTATAGACCTCATTTTGCCTCTGTGACAAATTTCCTAACCTTAATAGTCATCAACTTTAACGCTTAATATCTCAGATCACAAGGTAGAACGACGTTTTTTTTACCAGATTCTTTTGTTTCATGCAAAAATGCCTCGAATAAGCCTAAGAGTGGTTTCACAAAATTTTCCGATTTTAATAATTTATTCGATCATCCGCTCATATATGCGCGATGGAAAGGTACCGGTTTCCCATGAGGTGTACTTTTCGAGATGCGTAGATTACGAAAACCAATTGTAAATTCATTTAGCATTTCTGTTAGAGTGTACAACAGAATTCTAATCAGCAATTGGTTGCATTAGTTCCGCATTTCTCTAATCTTCCGCGAAATACGCTCAATGTTAATGCGGGCTTTCAGAATGGCGTATTCTAGTAAATAAAAAATAACGTATTCTAGTAAATTACTAGAATACGCAGGTTACGTTTATGCAGATTACGCCGCATGTGACGGCACCCTGAGTTTGAAGATTGAAAGATTGAAGTTTAACCAATCAGAACAAAAGGAACCAAAATTTCTTTGTCTTTATTGGTGAAATTTCAATCTTTAATCTATAATCTCAATCTTTATTGCATACTCTGATTTCGGCCTTACGTTCTTGTATGTGCCATGGGCTTAAGTCTGCAAACACAATAGAGTAGTAAGCTTTAAGTCTTAAGGAATTAACCAATCATAGTCGATTATTCTTCTCACATTCAACTGTGATTAATCAATTTCTTAAGGCTTAAGGCTTACTACTCTATTGTGTTTGTGGACTTAAGGCTTTGGCACATAGAAAAACTTAAGACTTAAGACTTAAGCAGTAACGAAATCAACATGTTGGATTCGCTATTGCTTACGTATGTCCTTACGGTCTCTATTGTGATTGGTCGATTCGCTTACTGCTTAAGCCTTACGCCTTAAGTT
>NW_017296416.1:56224-58599 GCF_001594075.2 Trachymyrmex cornetzi | reverse complement strand
AAAAAAATATAAATATTCAAATAAATATGTAATATATATATATATATATACAAATAAATACATGAAGTTCAGTAAATAAATACCACTTGGATTTCACTTTTTAATTTGGGTGTGAATAGTTATTATATACATACATAATACATGTCATTATTACCGTATAAATCATAAAAGATCGTCGATGCACCATAGCACAGTCATCAGCAATGTCATTGCCAATGACATTGGTGATGATTAGGGCTCGGATTTACGGGCGCGATCCAGGGTCCGCGCACGGAGCACCACTGCGTGCTAGTGAGTCGAACGGTCGCTGAAGTAAGATGGCTCATTTCAGCGAGCGGTCGACTCACTAGCACACAGTGGTGCTCCGCGCGACACGGGATCGCGCCCGAACATCCAGGCCCTAGTCATTGCGATCAATTTGTTTCGGATTAATAAGAAATTCTCTAATCTTTCTCCTGCCTTTTCGTTGCCTGTAAATTTAAGACAACAATGTTCACCATGATAAGAATAAGAAATTATAACAGAAATCAATTAAGGAAGAATGACCAATGAGAGCCAACGCAAAATGTATTTTGCGAAATAATAACTGTCATATTATAAATCACAATCATATTATAAATTACAGACGTTTCGACATCATTATTGTGTTTGCTTCAAATGTATAAACCATATTCTAGATATAGTAAGCAACTTTACTTTATTTCATTGACGCTTACTACATCTAGAATATGTTATTCCTACATTTAAAGAGGACACAATAATAATATCGAAACGTCTGTAATTTACACTCTAGATTTATAATATATGACAGTTATTTCAAAAAAAGGTACATCTTGTTTTGGCTCACATTGACAATTTTTCCTTAACTTATTTGTTAAATATTGAAAGAAACCTTTGATTTATTATTACCCCGTATAACTCATAAAAGGTCGTCGATGCACCACAGCACAGTCATCACCAATGTCATTGCGATCAATTTGTTTCGCATTAATAAAAAATTCTGGAACTAATTAACCACCTACTTTCTCCTTTCTTTTCGTTGCCTGTAAATTTAAGACAACCATGTTCACCATGATAAGAAATTATAACAGAAATCAATTAAGGAAGAATTACCAATGTGAGCCAACAGAAAATATTTTTTGGAAAATAATAACTATTATATATTATAAATCATAAGTATAAATTACAGACGTTTCGACATCATTATTGTGTTTGCTTCAAATGTATAAACCATATTCTAGATATAGTAAGCAACTTTACTTTATTTCATTGGGACGCTTACTACATCTAGAATATGTTATTCCTACATTTAAAGAGAACACAATAATGATGTCGAAACGTCTGTAATTTATACTCTAGATTTGTAATATATGACAGTTATTTCACAAAGGTACATCTTGTGTTGGCTCATATTGACGATTTTTCCTTAATTTATTTGTTAAATATTGAAAGAAGCTTTGATTTATTATTACCGTATAAATCATAAAAGGTCGTCGATGCACAAATCCACAGCAAAATCATCACCATTGTCAATGCGATCAACTTGTTTCGGATTAATTAGAAATTCTCTAACTAACCGCCTTCTTTCTCCTTCCTTTTCGTTGCCTGTAAATTTAAGACAACAATGTTCACCATGATAACAGAAATCAATTAAGAGAGAATTACCATTGTGAGCCAACACAAAATGTTTTTTACAAAATATCGTATATTATAAATCATAAGTATAAATTACAGACTTTTCATCATTATTGTGTTTGCTTCAAATATATAAACATCATTATTTGTGTTTGCTTCAAATATATAAACTGTATTCTTGATATAATAAGCAACTTTACTTTATTTCATTGGGACGCTTACTATATCTAGAATATGTTATTCCTACATTTAATAATGATGTTAAAACGTTTGTAATTTATGCTCATGACTTATAAGATAAAAAATACTATAAACACAGTATAATTATTATATGAATGTATAAGAAGTAAAAACAGCGTCTGTAACTGTCAATTAATGTAAGGCAAGATTGTTTAAAATTACTTAGGGCGACTGTTACCAACGCCGATTAACTTAATCGATTAACTCAATCAACAGTATAGCTAACAGCACGTCTGTATATCGTTCTTATTATTATGTTCATGATATACTTAATCTCTGCGTTCCTACTTAATTCTGTCTATAATAGAATGACTACTGATTGAGTATCAAGGTTGGTAACAGTTGCTCTTAGAATATTATAAATGTAGTTATAATATATGATAATTTTAGTAATATGAACCAACAGGAAGTCTGTATATCGTTCTTATTATCTTCGTGAATCATACATAATAATAATTAGATAATTTGCGGAAGGAATAAAATATAATATTACTTGTGAT
>NW_017296416.1:49848-50067 GCF_001594075.2 Trachymyrmex cornetzi | reverse complement strand
TTTTTTTGGATTGAAGAAGTAAGATTGCGAATTAATTACCACGCTGACTCTCATTCGCCCTGTTTTTGAAGTT
This sequence comes from Trachymyrmex cornetzi, assembly GCF_001594075.2. Taxonomy (NCBI): domain Eukaryota; kingdom Metazoa; phylum Arthropoda; class Insecta; order Hymenoptera; family Formicidae; genus Trachymyrmex; species Trachymyrmex cornetzi. The sequence continues at coordinate 49,994 of NW_017296416.1, read as the reverse complement.
TTTATGTTGTTCAATTTTGGAGAGTCCGTAAGAGGACTACATTATTAATTATTACTTGTGTTATTACATGTTCGTAAATTCCATTTGAGAAAAATCTTCTTGATATGCAATAGCTCCTGGCAGACTTGGGAAATTGTTCGTTGCAG
>NW_017296416.1:48878-49718 GCF_001594075.2 Trachymyrmex cornetzi | reverse complement strand
AAGTTACATAATAATGTACATACAAGGTCGAACCTCCTCAAGGTTGATAAAATCATTCGACGCATTTTTGCACTACTGCGAACCGAGTTATTAATTGTTATTGTTATTATTAAAGTTGACAGATATCCAGAGGAAATCTGTTGCATCGATGGGATAAAGGGAAACAATTCTGCTTTACATTCTACTTTACAGACAAATATTTAGCCAAATAAACACTCTGCTGTATAATCTATGCCATCGATATGACGGATATGTTTCCTAACCTGAATAGTGATCAACTTTAACGATCTCGATCCACGGAGTAATAATAATAATAATAATAGTATCCTGGGAAGCAGCTCCTAATTGGGGCCCACCAACGACACGCAGACCAAGTCCATTGTGTCTTCTCAGCCGTACTGACCCCAGGTCAGCTCAAACCAGTCTTCCTCCAGAAGCGAAGGAGATCCCTGACCTGAAGTTGGCGTACCTGCTCAGGCTCGAGGAATATCGAGCCCAGTAGAAGCCGCCTGTATCCAGCATACGCTGGACATTCGCACAACACGTGGAGAGTAGTCTCTTCCTCATGTCCACACTTTCTGCACTTCGGGTCGCCGCTAAGCCCCAGCTTATGCAAATGATAGTTGGTGAAGCCATGGCCCGTGTAAATCTGCACCGCTAGCCTGGCTTCTCCTCTTCTTAAGGCCCTAATGTTCTTAGCAAGGTCCCTACTGGGCACTTCCCCCAACAGGGCCCTTGCCTGCCGACATTTGGTCCTTGTTTCTTCCTTTCAATAGTTCATATGGCGGTCGTGCAACCAGTCCCTTATTCTCGCCTTGGCCCTGCAGCCTGGCAATCCAA
>NW_017296416.1:48322-48735 GCF_001594075.2 Trachymyrmex cornetzi | reverse complement strand
CCAGCCGCGAGTCAAAGACGCACGCCCCCAGCGCCCCTAGGGCCGCTCTGCTGTCTGAGCAGATCCTAATACTCCTGCCCATCCGCCCAGATGCAATCAGCAGTTGAGCACAGCTCATGATTGCCACCACCTCCGCTTGAAAGACCGTGGTGAACTCTCCGAGGGAGACAGCCTCCTTAAAGCCCCCACGGCTTCCAAAGACCCCGGCACAGGCGCCCCCGTCAGTTTTGGAGCCATCCCTGTACCAGACGTCCCCATTCCTGATAACGAGCACCTCGTGCCTCTCCCACTCCTCACGACTAGGAAGATAGATCTTGAAAGATCTATCAAAGTCGCGTTTTCTCGGCATCCTATCCTGCCTCATATCCAAACACGGTTTCCATCTGGATATCCCGTGGTAACCGGGTGTGGCC
>NW_017296416.1:45379-48160 GCF_001594075.2 Trachymyrmex cornetzi | reverse complement strand
AGCATTGCTCGAGCCTCCGCTAGCTGTGTTCTTGGCCACCATACCACAGCAGCATAGAGCAGTTTACTGTTCAACCTGATTACAAATATGATGATCATACAAAAAAAATGTGTTGTACAGAGAGACTTTTTGCACAATGCGCAAGTAATTATAGCTATTTTACCACAAATATCGCATGCTGGTTTCGAATGTTTTTTAAAACAAAAATCGACTGGTGTGTCAAATTCTACTGGTCTATGTTCTAAATATCCACTTTTGTACCAAGCGTATTTAAACAAATTAGTAAATCTTGGCGATGAAAACTGATTGTGCGTTAATGACTGTAATTTTAAAATCGCGTTTCTAGAATGAAGCTTTACATTAAGATCTAAAAGCATGACTACATCTGATAAATGCTTGATAAAATTGTTCCATAAACGGAATCCAAAAACATCCAACGGTTGTATTTTTCCTGTTGTTTCAGTCGGTATAGTTAGTAGAACAATATCTTGTGCCGAATCTGGTCTATTTCTTTGAATTATATCCGGACAATGACCAGTCTATGAATCTAACAACAAAACTGAATTTGGTCCAACATTTGGAAAATATATTTTCCTTACCCAAGTTTAAAAATGATTAGGTGTCAGTTTACCAGATTTTGACGAAATAATAAAAATATTATTTGCAGTAAACATCGTTTCTTGTACCCTAGGACCTAATGTCCCACTAGATTCTTTTAACACTATAAGAATCCCTGGTAGCAAGCTGACGTCAAAATGACGTCATTTGACGTCAAAAAGACGTCATTTGACGTCAAAACGACGTCAAAATGACGTAGCTTGCTACCTGGGATTGAAGATAATAATCTACCATTTGCTGAAATAACAGGTTGTATTGTATAACTGTGAGTAATCGCAGACATGGACTGTGCTACAGACTCTACTTCTTTTACACCTTTCTGAGCCAACGTACGACCAGCATGTAATTCTAATTGAAAACCACTTTGGTCTGAATTATACACATTTTCAATTCCATAGCGATCGATATAATATTTGACATTTTCAATAAACCTATTGCTGTCTACCTGTAAAGCTTCCTTTAACAATAAGGCTTTTTTAGTTATAAATTTTGTAACTTTTCTAGATACTATTTGATGTGCGATCTTAAATCTTCTAACCCATTCGTGTAATGCTTTAAAACCTAATAAGTTTACTTGTTGTTGCGCTTGCAAAGCCCATAATGTAATATCAATATGATGGATCAATGTCCCTTTACACATCGCTTCAATGAATTTATCTAACGTGATTGCTGAAATTCGTTCCAACTTTTCAAGACTATTATCAACTACATTCATTTGCTTTACCGATCGTCGCAATTGTCTTGCTGACGTTACTTTCCGAAATCTTGATTTTACATATTCAATTGTTCTTGGCTTTGACTTACCACTTCTCCAATATTCAACTGCTTCTCTTTTATATTCTGCTGAAATATCGTCGATGTCACAAACCATTTCTTTTACATTGCATGCGTAATTTTCTTCTTCATCTACGAGTTCTATTTCTTGTGCTTCTGGTACATCATATGTGTTTAAAAAACTCAATGATTCTTCTTCTTCGATTTCATAATAGTCTTCGTACATTTCATTTAACATCTTTTCCATTTTTTTCTCCATCGTAACTTCTGATGTTATAGAACTTTCTGAGAAGTCCACGGCAGTAAATACTGCAGACAATGTGTTATTACATTTCATGGATTAAACTGCATTATTTTCTAAAAATTATAAATATTACATAAATATTACATACATGTAACAATTCAAGTTAACAAAGACTCCTTATAGATTAAAAATTACATATTTAGACATGTCCATTTCTAATATAATTATTAAAAGAAAGATAGAAAAAAGTTTTTATTTCATAATAAATTTGATACCTTGTTATTGGTTATTCTTCAAAGGAATTTATTGAACAAGGGAAAAACAATTTTGTACAATGTATAAATGACGTCTTCCTACAAATATTTTAATGTTAACTTGTTTTTAATTATCCAAAATATTTTGTATATTCTTTTATGAACGTACCTTGAAAAATATTTGATTGAACTTAGCAGTGTCACGTCCCGCGACAAATACCGTTACAAATTTTTTTTTATTATTATATATAAAATTCACTGTAACACTATAAACACTACGCAACCATTTACCCTTTACTTAAGTGTGTATCGTGCGTATTTAAACCCATCTTTTCTTGGCGCGTACTTGAACTCATTAGCATATGCTCACGCATAGCCGCATCTTCAAGCTGCAACCTCATTGGCCATCACGCATACAAACCTGACCAATCTTCGCAACACCTCTAGACCTAACGGAATGTGAACATTTTCACCAATCACAACTCAGTATTTCTCTTACTGTCGCGACCACCTAAAAGAATATTAACCAATCAAGATCCTAGAAATCAATCCTTCATTTCGTGACCATCTTCTAACTCCCTATTTAACAGACTTTCCTTACGAACAGTTTATAAACCACCTTTTGCATACTTTAAGCCTAACCCACATGTCTTAATACTCGCATCCGAAATCTTTAATCCCCCAATGACCCATGTTGCATCCCCGTAAGATACCATCTTTATGAAACCTTAATCAATCTCTATCAAATTCACAAACAGAATAAAACATTTAAACTTAGATTCTTATTCTCATTTTTACTCAACTATAATCCTACCGCTTTCAACCCTGCGACGAATTCAATACGATAATTACACAAATCCCAAGACATATGAAATGTTATAATATTCTTTT
>NW_017296416.1:44996-45213 GCF_001594075.2 Trachymyrmex cornetzi | reverse complement strand
CCAGCCACTCAGATGTAAACCACCTCTAATTTCTGTAAAACACTAAATTATTAACCCCAATGACGATAATTATATTCTTTTCAATTTTCATATAAATATCATTCTCATATGAAACGGCGATAGTAGAATAATAGCGTTTTCGGCCCGATCGGGTTTGCACCAACCTGGGTTGGATTAATCTTTCCTATTGGTTGATGTCACACGCTCTACCAATAGG
>NW_017296416.1:44644-44904 GCF_001594075.2 Trachymyrmex cornetzi | reverse complement strand
CTCCCCCACTATTCGACCGATCATTCGATTTTAACATTGCCATATAAGGTCATGAAGACGACCCCTCCAAGACAATAATGCTTATGAGTCACTTCCCATTGTTCATAACAATATAAAAACAGCCACCCTCATCGCAAAAACGGCCTTTTCCATACGAAGTTCAGAGAGATTCTTGGGCGATCAGCTTTCTAGTTTAACTTTTAGTCTTCGCGTCAGTCAATTGAAGCTTTCGGTTTGTCACCTTCACAGTGTATTACTTT
>NW_017296416.1:24536-44534 GCF_001594075.2 Trachymyrmex cornetzi | reverse complement strand
CCACCAGCAGACATTGACAATCTACCCTCAGGCTACGGATTTTGGGATTTTAACTCCCTTAACCTCACGGCAATGTCCCACGAAAAAATAGTTGAATTCTGGATCGCCTTACCAACGATAGCTGAATCAACATTTGGAGTTTTCCGGGTCGAACCGAGAATTCCTAAAATTCGCCTAGGGTTACATACGACGTGACAGCAGTTTGACAAAGTCACTGTTGCTGTTGGTATTATTATTATTATTATTATTTACAAAACTTATTTCAATAGTCACTACTGTATTGGTACTGCACTGTGGTAAACTGTGTTGTATTTGCCTTTATCGCTATCTCACGCAACCAACACGGTATGAGACGAATACGTAGGTACGGGGCGCGTATATAAAGACGTTTTCGTTCATATCTCAAAAATGGTTTTACGGAACGTGATTTAATTACACACCGTTGTTTTCAGCGTAAAATGCTCTTTAATTTTGGTTATATAAGAAATTAAAAAATTTTTGAAAATAAGAATGAAGGGTAGAGGTGTACAATAAATGAATAGTTAAAAAAAATTTTTTTATTATAGTTGTAAAGTACGCTTGCAACTATTCAATTTTATTCTAAAAATTTTTTTCTACCTGTTATAATTTAGATATTCGCTTCGAAAAAGAAAAACCGATTTTTTTCTAGAGAGGATTTCACTCCCTTAATATGAGACTCAGCATAAAAAAATATGTGTCTCTTATTTTTGTCTATAGAACAACATATTAAAAGCTCGTTTAAATCGGAGGGGGAAAAATGATTGTGTTCCCTTGTAAGTTTTATATGAAAAATGATTGTGTTCCCTTGTAAGTTTTATATGAACAAACTGATAATTTTATACTTCATATAAGTAAACATTTTGGCAAACATTTCCATACAGTACAGAAGATTGAAGCAATATTGCTGCAATGTTGCAATATTGCAGATTTCAATGTAACATTGCAGAGATATTACAGAAATGTAAATTACCAATATGGCTGCAAAATATGTCAGTAATATGCTTGTAATATTTCAGAAACATTGCAAAAGTGTAATTCTTTTACAATATCTAATAATAATATAAAAATATAATTTTTACAATATTTATGTAGTACAGTCTTATAGTTTAACAGCCGTTTTTATGATATAATAATTAATATAATCAATTTTATATTTAAATAAATAATTTAGTAATCTATTATTAAACGGTTGTTTTATTAGCTAACAAGGGAAGTTCCACAACCGTCCGCAATCGATTTCATTCTCCATGAAATATATTGTAAAACACGAAAATCTAAGAAACACATATTTTTTATACGTACGCTAACTCATGATTAAGAGGTGAAACACCTCTTTGAAAAAAAATGGAATTTTTCTTTCGAGGCGAATACCGTTGGAAGTATAAAAGATAGAAAAAAATTTTTTAAATAAGAGTTGTACGATTTCAAGAGTCCTTTAAAGTTGTAAAGAAAAACAATTTAAAAAATTTTTTTGTTTAATAAAATACCCCCACCACCCGTAATTTTTTTTAATTTTTAATTTTTTTATTAACCAAATTAAAGATTATTTTTTTACAAATTCAACCATGTGTAATAAAGTTACAATACGATATATCATTTGCGAGAATTAATTATTAATGCTTCCGTATATACGCTATCTATGCTCATATGCAAAAGTAATTGTCATCGGAACAGTAAAATACATAAATCAACAAATAAGGAAATTGACATGATTGATATTTGTAACATTACAAATTATAAATAATGTTAATAGTTATAATAATAATTATTATTTCTCCTTAATGTGAGTAAAACTTTTTTATTTTCTGTACATTACTTCCTTATAATATCTTAAGATTATTTTCTTAAAGTTATTTTTAGTTTTACACTTTAATATCTTATTTACTTGTCGTTTACGTAATAATTTTAAAACGTATATATTAACTTAATAATGAAACAATTTCTAAATGTTTATACACAATAAATTAATATTTTGTTTCGTTTACTCATTATACTCATTACAATAATGATACTCGATAAAAAAATGTTTTAAACATAATGACTTCTTGTACCATGAACATTTTACTACAGCTATATTACTGCAACCTTCGATACCACATATTGTTCAACTTTTGTCAAAACTATTTAAATTCTACTGGATTTCCAAATTCGTCCGATCTTTCGTTTGTATAACCACTTTTAAACCACAAATATTTAAATAAGTTGTGATATCGCGGGGATGACAATTGATTATGTATCAGAGATTGTAATATTATTATATTATATTATTTCGTTCATGTAAATTTATATTACTTTCCAATAATAAAACAGTATCAGAAAATCTTTTAGCAAAATTTTTCCAAATTCTAAATCCATAAACATCTAATGGTTGTAAGTAGTATATGGGAAGCTTCGGCCGGTCAAAACAAACCCCCTCCACTCCCCCTCGGCGCCAAAACAAACCCCCTCCACTCCACCTCCAGATAGGTGGGCGTGGCCTAGACGGGCCTATCTGGAGAAATGGTGCGCTCTGATTGGCCAGTGACGTGAGGGTGGAATAACGAGGTAATTAAATGTTGCGTTTCGATTGGCTCGGTCCATATCTGCCCACACGCTGATTGGCTCGGTCCATAGCTGCCCACGCGGCGATTGGAGAGGGCGGGGATGTCGGTAGAGAAGAATACCACGGTAAAATGATGGATGGCAAAAACCGAGGAAAAATGGGATCGAGAACTTTGTTCGTCACGGGGGGGGGGGGAGGGGAGAAGGGGAAGGTACGGTCAGCGAACATGAATAGCACACAGCTTTTGTCCTGCAGATCATTTTTTTTTGCTGCAGCGGTTCAATGTCTCCAACGTGTTGGCGTCTTAGTGAAAGGGTTTTTATTCTTATTATTTATGACGAAGACTTTTACGAGAATTTTCGGGGGACTCTTGCTTTCAATATAGCGAGAAAGGGAAGGTAAAACAGGAATGAACAAGTTTGTGTCGGTATGCGTCGTCTTCTTCTTATCTGCTGTGTTGATTTACTTACTTTAGAGAATGAGTTCTTTCTGTATTCTACGACGGAGATGCTTTTTAATAGGACAAAAATCTACCTTATTTAAACCTAAAATGTCGGGAACACGAGGACACGGAATTGAAATAGTCAAGAATTTAAGATACAAAGAATTTATTTATTGATAATGTGATACTACATTAATGAATGACTTATTACATAAAATTATGATATATAAAATCATAATCCACGGTTGGTTAAAACTACATTAACAATTTCATTGAATTTTAGTTCGGTTAATTCTAAAAACAATATATTAAAGTATGTTTCTAGAAATGACAAATTGTTTATTTGTGTTCTCACAGCGCGTTCAATGGCTTCTTTGTTACCTCGGAAAACGAGTCTGATGATTCCTTCAATGAAGGAATTAGTCTGAAGTTCTATTTCCTTGATCAAATATCGTGCGCACGTTAATGTTGTCGATAATAGATGTTAGCTGGTTTACATGCGCATCGACACATTTGATTACTCTCTCCATTCCTTGAAATGTAGCTTGCTGCATTACAATCGCGACGGAGTAAGATTTTCTTTTCTTTGTCGGTGGTTGTGCTGACTCTGCCTGTGTATTAGCGGATGAAACTTCCTTTGGAACATTTTCATTTTTCTTATGCGTCACCAGAATAGCTTTCGCACCGTAAGCGGAGGTGAAGCTAACGAAAATGTTTGCGAATGAGATAGGATTTACTTTGGTTTTGCTGCTTTCGCTTAGGTACGTGCTCATGAGTCCCATATTCTCTTGAAATTGTTTCCACGTGTTCGAATCGAAGTTGATTCCTTCTGCGTAATTACCAGTCAATTTGACGATAGGTTCGAAGATTCCCTACTTCGTTGATTGTAATCCCACGTGTAATTTCTTCGTATGAGAAGAGTTGAGTGTGTACGTCGTAGAAAGTAACAAATATTGTTGCATATTTCGTTTGGTAATATTGTTTATCACACGCGGATTAACAGACACTGAGGGATTTCCAATTTCTTGTCTTCCAGCCATGTTTCTTCGCGTGAAAACTTTGAACGAATGTTCACTCGAATGAAGAAAAACTAGGAGGCACGATTCCGAAGTAGACGCTTCGAACAACGAGACTCGAATGAAGCAGCGTACGTCCGTGCGAGGCGATTTGTATTTATTACTTTTCGAAAATTAACAAAAAAATTGCTTACGTAATAATATTTTAAATAATAAATTCTAGAAAAATAAGTTCTAGAAAAATCTTTCTCACCATGCTATGACGCAGTTCTCCTTTTTTCCGAAAAAAAAAATAGAAGATTGAATAACAAAATTATTTCATGCACTATCATGTCACGAACGTGTTCAAACTTGTAATATTCAGGCGTTAAACGAAAAAATTATAAAGAATTACTGTGTCGAACAACATGCGTTATAAATCTTTGATGCAAAAAAATTTTTATGAAAAGAAGAAAGAATTTATTGAATTGTTTATCAGAGTAACAAATAAAGAAATATATTTCACGAGTAATAAAATACACAAAAAAAAAGGAAAATATTAGAATGAGCAATTTTCAGAAAGTTGAAAATTATAAATATTTCATTTAGTGACACGTCATATCCGACGACATTTATGGACAAGAAAAATCCTACTAGGAAAAAAGTATTACATTTGAAAAATAAAACTATTCAAAGAAATATTCCAACTTAAGATGTGTAAAAAATTATGGAATATTTCGTACAGTCGGTTAACAAAAAAAAATAAAAAAAGTTGTATATTAGACGAAATATTCATATAAAGGATTAAAAAGAAAGACACAAAAAATCAAATTTTTTGGTATTTTCACTACCGATTTTTGCACGAGATTTTCTTCGGACGACCGATATAAAGGTATAAATGTATTTACATTGACAACCGCGTAAGCTCATAAACCATTTTTTCCGTAAATCTATAAACCATTCTTACCAATGAGACCGATAAATTGTCAACTTTCTCGGAACTTCAATTTTTTACTGTACTTATCCCCTCTCTTTTATGGGGGTACGCAGGATTTTCCGTATAAATAGACGTTGCATCTTAAGAAAAACGTATTTTCGAGTTTTACATCGAAAATCTTTTCTCTCGTGTGTGCTGAGCAAAAGTTATACGTAAAGTTGTGTATAAGGTATAATGGCAGCTTTGCAAAAAAGTGAAATGGTGAAAGAAATCATTCGTAAGAGTATCAAGTTAGCTTCGATGCTTGATACACGTATAAATGCGGATAAATTTTTATCAGGATTATCCGATACTCCTGAGAAAAATTATATGATTTTCAACGGTTTCACCTGCGAATGCTCGGATTCGTTATTAGGGGTGTTGTATCAATTAGGATACTTTAATAGTGAGAAGCGAAATATATTTATAGCCGCTGAAACCGTGGAAATGCGGCGAATGTTTGGACATGAGGAAGAGGATGTGGAAGGATACATCGCGAATCTCCTTTCACATAACTTTCAAGGTAAACATCTCATATTTTTTTTGCTTTAATATTGTAAATATTAAAAAAGACTACAATATGGTATATATGCAAGTACATATATAGTATATATTAGTAATTCAAGATTGAATTATTTAAAGCAACGAAGATCCAGCTCCGACCGTAATAGGCAGTTACATTCTAGTATTAATTGAGTTTCTGAAATATACGGTCAAAAAATATAAATATTTTGTTTAATATTGTGTTAAAATGTGAATACGATTAATATGTTATATAATCAGCACGAATTAACTAATAATTTTTTAAAATAAATTCTAGGAAAAATATTCGAACTGCGGTGATAAATCCTCTCCCTCGATCACGGAGGCGTTGCGCGGAGGAAGAGCCAGAGGCAGGTATATCGCGTAAGTAAATTAAAAAATTGTAATATCAGAAACTGAATTTTTCGTAATTTCTTAGCATTAAAAGTAGTATTAATTATTTGTAGGAAGGGCACGTATAGTTTTGACGCCCGAATTGGAAGAAGAGAGGAGGGAAATCCCGCTCATCCAGCTCTCGTCGGGTGAGTTAATATTTTTAGGATAGAAATAATTTCTAAAGTGAATAATATAAATCAATTGATAAAATCTTATTATAATACTTTCAGATACGGAAGAAGAAAACGTAAATTCTCCTGCAGAGCATCGTGTATCTTCGCCAGGTGAGTTCTCCTCTTACATGAAAGATAAAAATTTTAATTGAAGCAAAAAATTCAAGAAAAAGTTGTTTTTTTCCAGAATTCGATATATATTCTCCTATTCTTCGTGAAGAAGAAGAAGAAAGAGAAAATCAAATGGAAGAGCAGGAGGAGCAGGAGAAGGAGGAGGAGGGGAGAAGGAGGGGAGGAGGAGGAGGAGGAGGAGGAGGAGGAGGAGAGGAGGAGGAGGAGGAGGAGGAAGAAACTCAGAGGTTGGAAGAAGAGATGGGAAGAGGAGAAGAAGAAGAAGAAGAAGGAGAACACGAGAGAGAAGAAGAAAATCAAGAGGATGGGAGAAATAATAGCTTAACTCCTCCTGCAGGTATATAATTCTTCTCTTTTTGTTAATTTTTTTAGTTTGATGCTCGTATTTAATTCAAGATTAACGAATTTCTTTATTAGATATTGCTCGCTCTCCTATCCTGCGAGTAAGAGGAAGGTAGTCTTTGCGGCACCCTGTTCGAGTTTTCCGATAAAGTTAGTAATTTTATCGGAAAACATTACGTACCAGGTATATAAATATGAAACCAGAATATTTTAATAGAAAATACACGTTTATTGCATGAAAATGATAAAAATATTTTATTCGAAGTATTGTCCATCGCCAGCTATACATTTTTCCCACCTGTCCGACAATTTGTGGATGCCACGCCAAAAAAATTGTTGCTCTTTTGAGCCAAACCAGTCATCTGGCCATTTTCGTACATCTTCGTTAGAAGTGAAGCGCTGCTGAGCAAGTGCGTGTCCCATCGATGCAAATAAGTAGTAATCGGACGGAGCCAAGTCTCGTGAGTAAGCCGCATGCGAAAGTATTTCCCAACCAAACGCCTGAATCGTTTCCTTGATCAGTTTTGCTGTGTGTGATGGTGCATTATCATGAAGCAAAATCACTTTGTGTTGCTTTTTTGATATTCCGGTCGTTTTTCACGCAAAGTTTGATTCAAATTGATCATTTGTTGTCGGTAGCGTTCAGTATTAATGGTTGCGCTAGGTTTTAGCAGCTCATAATAGATCACACCTTTCTGATCCCACAAAACACAGAGCATTGTCTTCCGTCCATAGCGATTTGGCCTTGCAGTCGATGTCGATGGTTCACCTGGAGTTACCCATGACCTTTTACGCTTAGGATTCTCAAAATATATCCACTTTTCATCGCCAGTCACAATTCGATGGAGAAATGACTTTCTTTTGTACCTGGCGAGCAGCATTTCGCAAGTGGTTTTTCGGTTTTCCTGCTGTCTTTTATTCAGTTCATGTGGAACCCATTTTCCCATCTTCTGGATCTTTCCCATGGATTTCAAACGTTTGGAGACGGCTTCTCTTGTCACATTCAATTGATTCGCGAGTTGTTGTTGAATTTGAGCGTTCTTCTCATCCAACAATGCTTGCAATTCACTGTCTTCAAACTTTTTCGGTGGTTTTCCACGTTCTTCGTTTCTCACGTCAAAATCGCCACTTTTGAATTTTTCAAACCACTCAAAGCACTGTGATTTATCAAGAGCATGCTCACCGTAAGCTTCGACAAGCATTCAATGCGATTCTGCAGCAGTTTTCTTCAAATGGTAACAGAAAATCAATGCTGTACGCAAATCGTATTTTCCAGGCACAAAATTCTACATGTTCAACGCTATTACAAACTATACTGTTGTACGAAACTTGTGTTGTTGTGAGTTGAAAATCTTTATCAGATGTCAGAACAAGGAAATGGCGTCAATGACGCGGTCTGACGGCAACTACATTGACAGCTATGGCCATCTATGGCCATTTCACTCACATTATTTGTATAGCGCACAACGCGAAAGCTTTCGACGCGTAGTTCATTCTCCTTTTCATAGTCGAAAATCACTCTAGAATAGAACCTAAAGTGATTTTAAACGGTACAAAAATTATCGTTTTGACAGTAAGACGTACAAAATTTATCGATAGTGTTAATTACATGCCGATGCGTTTGTCGGAATTACCGAAGGCCTTCGGGTTGCCGGATACTTGCGACAAAGGCATCTTTCCGCACCTTTTTAATACTGGCGAAAATCAAACGTACGTAGGACCTCTACCGGGCGTTGACTATTATGCACCCGAAATGATGCAACCTGAGGAACGCGAATGTTTCCTTGTGTGGCATGCGGAAATGACGAAAAAAAACACAGTATTAGATTTCCAGGGTGAAATAGTCACTTATTGTCGTACAGACGTAAATATTCTTCGGCGAGCATGCCTGTCGTTTAGAAAAATATTTTTAGAACGTGGAAACGTGTGTCCATTCGTGGAATGCACAACTATCGCCTCGACGTGTATGAGAGTTTTTCGGAAAAACTTTCTGCGCAAAGAGGAAATAGGCATCATTCTGACTGGTGGCTATAGAATGAATGACAATCAGTCGCGCAAAGCCGTACAGTTGATTTTGAAGGAGCGTGAGATCGGTCGTCGTATAATTCACGCGGGACATGGTCGTGAATATTGATTAACGGAAGGGATACTCATCGACGGATATTATGAGTGCGAGAACGTTGGTGAGACGCAACGTTACGTATCGCAGTTCCACGGTTGCTTCTTTCACGGATGCCCGGCTTGCTATCGAATTAATCGCGATGAAAAAATCGGACAGAATTTGAAAGATACGCTTAACGCGCGTTATGAACGAACGATTGCAACGACCTGGCGGTTACGACAGTGTGGATATATCGTGACGGAAAAATGGGCGTGTGCTTTTAACGAGGAAATGCGCGCGGATCGGGAGGTGCGTGAATTCGTCGAGAAACATCCGATGATACAAATCACACCTCTCGATCCTCGTGATGCGTTTTTCGGTGGGCGTACCGGCAATATCGCGACACGATACGCGGTTGCGGGTAACGAGAAGATACGTTATGTAGACGCATGTTCTTTGTACCCTTATATTCTCAAGACTGGTGTTTTTCCAATTAAGCATCCTGACATCTTCGTAGGAGATGAATGTAGCGTGCTAATTGGAGAAGCACCAAATTTCAATCTCGGTCGGGTTACGGGACTCGTGCGTTATTGTGTACTGCCCCCGCGCGACCTGTATTACCGTATCGCATCCGTGGAAAATTATTATTCTTGCTTTGTCACACATGCTGCGAAACATTTTCTCAATCTGCTTGCGCTCACGACGAACCATCGGAACGTGAGTTTGAGGGCACGTGGGTGTCGTGTGAATTGCGCAAAACGGTTGAGAAAGATTATCTCGTGACACGGGTAGATGAAATTTGGCAATACCAGTGTACGAAAGGGTTGTTTGCCGGGTATAAACACCTTCTTACAATTGAAGCAAGAAGCTAGCGGGTGGCTTAGCGAGTGCGAGGGCGATGAAATTGCGAAAGAACGTTACCTTCGGGAGTATGAAACAACAGAGCGTGTCGTTCTTGAAAAAATAATATCACACGAAATCCCGGACTACGCTCCGTCGCCAAACTCTGCCTCAATTCGTTTTGGGGAAAATTCGGTCAGCGAACAAACCTCGCGAATACCGAAATAGTAAGAACCTCCTAACGATTCGCTGTGTTATTGTCAAGCCCGGAGCATGAGATAATCGGAATATTACCCGTCAACGATGAGGTGATGTATGTTTCGTGGTGTTTAAAAGACGCGAAGCGGTAGTACCCTCTCCAATAACCAATGTGGCAATAGCGGGTAACCTCCTAACGATTCGCTGTGTTATTGTCAAGCCCGGAGCATGAGATAATCGGAATATTACCCATCAACGATGAGGTGATGTATGTTTCGTGGTGTTTAAAAGACGCGAAGCGGTAGTACTCTCTCCAATAACCAATGTGGCAATAGCGGCGTTCACGACAGCACAGGCACGCTTAAAATTGTATGAATATTTGGAAAAATTAGATCGACGTGTCTTGTACTACGACACTGATTCGTGCATATATACGAGCAGCGGAGATCCCGATGAGTACGAACCGCGTACAGGTAACTTTTTGGGACACATGACGAACTCGTGGGTTACGGACACGGTAGCTTCATCGAGACGTTCGTATCAGGCGGACTAAAATTTTATGAGTACGTGGTTTGTACCCCAGATGGACGCCAACGAGAAATTTGTAAAATAAAAGGAATTAAGTTAAATTTTCAAAATTCTCCTTTACTTAATTTTAACACTATTCATAAGTTATTGTTAGATAAATTAGATAAAGAAAGAGAGGAAAACGACGAGGAAAAAACAGCGATAAAATTACAATTTAGAGCAATTCGTCGCACAGCATTTCATGAGGTGTTAACACGAAGTGAAGTAAAAACATGCGCTCCAGTTCTGTTGAAACGACGATTTATCAATAGCCGCTGTTCTCTCCCGTACGAATTCGTATAGTATTTCGCACTGTGTATAATACAGTATCTCACTTAAGTTAGGCTAAGTCGCTGATTTTCCCCTTCCTACCTGTTTGTAAATAAAAATATAGAATGCTAAGTTAAAGTGTAAAAGTTATGAAATAACATTGTAAAAATTAAAATTTAAAATCGTACTGTACTATTAATTGCAAGAATTATAAAGAAAATGTAAGAAAATATAAAAAATATTTAGTTTATATAATAAATTTGTAGTTGTGTTGTGTGTGTGTGTATATTTTCGAATTTTCTTTTTTTTCTTTCATTCTTCCTTTTACTTTTTAAAAACAGATACAAAATATTTTGTAGTTGAAACGAGAAGAAGTGATTTATTATTATATGTTCTCCTTTCGTCTATTTCCTTCCTTTTTCAACGTAAGTTTTCCTTAAACAACACCAGCATCGCGCACAAGCTCACGACACCGACGTCGATGCCACGCGTGCATTCTGCGTTCGAAATATACAGCGATCGCGAACCAATTTACGCGCGAAGATAACCTTATTCTTGCACAAAGATAAGCTCATCTTAGCACCGTGGCGGGATCAGCTGTTCGCAGGCCACGGTGCTCTCGCTGGCTAGCCTACGCGGAGGTTTGCTGACGCGAGCGTGTGCTCGCCGCGTGGGGGCCCTCGTCGCGTTGATTAGCTTATCTCCCTGCTTAAATTTGTCCTTTGCACATTCTTGAAAATATTGTTAAGCGCCATTTTTTACCCTTTTCTTTTTTGCTTTTGAAGTCTTGCACGGTAATCGCGCGTTTATTTCGCAAAATGGACGTGCGCTGGAAATATCCCTGGACATCCATCGTATGCGGTCCTACCGGTTGCGGAAAGACGATTTTCGTAAAGACTTTCCTCCGATATTTATCTCTCATGTCCGACATGCGTTTCGAGAGAGTTTTATTTTATTACGCGGAGTGACAAGAAACTTATCGATAATTACAATACGACAATCGTGAAAAAGAGATCGAAGAACAGAGTTGGCGACGCAGTAACGTTAAAGCGACGAAGAAGAAGAACGTAATTGTATGTCGCGAGGGATTACCTCGTTCAGAGGATTACTCGAACGCTTTCCCCGAAATTAGTGATAATCAATGATCTTATGAGAGAATCGTCGTCGAGCGACGCGATCGTGGATCTTTTCTACAAAGGCAGTCATCACAAGAATCAGTGTTATTCTTACCTCACAGAATCTCTTCCATCAGGGCGGTGGTCAGAGCGATATATCGCTCAACGCGAATTATATCGTCGTTTTCAAAAATCCACGTGATCGCGCTCAAATTCGTCATTTAGAGCGTCAAGTCTATCCCGAAGATCCGAAATTTCTAGAAGAGGCATACTACGACGCTACATCGAGGCCTCACGGCTATTTGCTGCTCGATCTGAAACAATCAACCCCGGGCGAGTACCGATTTCGAACGTGTATTTTTCCCGAGGATACGACTCATTACGTCTACGTGGCACGTAGATCATTTTCCAGGGGATTCGTATAAAAAGTGAGTACGGTTAATCGTACGTGTCAGTCGTAGATTTTTCTCGCGATGAAGGTGGTTGACAAAAAATCGCACAGTGCGACGAAAATCGCCACACATTCGATCGGTAAGAGAAACGCCTGTCTCCTCGCGGCGCTCTATCATTTGAACAAAAATCAACGTACAACCTTCTTACGCGGTGCTGACGAAAAATTAATTCGTTGTATCTGTGAATGTGTTTTTAATACACTCGAAAGTAACGTCTCGCTCAAACGTTGTGAAAAAAATCGGTTAACCAAATACAAAACGCCTCTGCGTCGCATCGTTGCAAAACGTGGAAATTGGAAGGATAAAAGAAAGCTGTTGGTGCATCGAGGCGGATTTTTACCTTATATTATCGGACCTATATTATCGACCTTATTATCACTAATTATCGAAGGAACGAAATAGTGGGATAAAACGTTATGGAGAGGGCCAAAAAAAATGGTTTTAATTTCTACGGAAAATCTCGAGAGACTGCAACATCAGTTACGTCAGAATTCGACGTCATTCGCTGACGCAGAATCAAAGGAAATCGCAATACCGCAAAATTCGGATAACACCGCGAGCACTACCATAATAACACAGCGCAAACTCCCAAAACTCATCTAACACGACTCGATGGAGATGGGCCGTATTCTTAATTCTGATTGGCCACGTGACGAAAGTGAGAGATGAAAAATGTACAGAGAGGAGCATTATGGCGATATCTACAATTTATCCAAGAAACGCGAAAGCAGAAAGACGCACGCAGCGAAAACGAAAACGCAGAAGACAACGCTACACGTGTGGAAATTTCTCCTAGGCTATAATCGGGGGCAAGTTAATTTTCCTAATTTTATTTGAGGCCCAAGTTAGAACGCCCACCATGGTCTAAATTTGGATTGTCATGTTTATTCATCTAGGCTCCATATTAGCATCCAAACTTGGGCCAATATAAGAATTTTGTCTAGGCCTGTAACGTCCGCCGAAATTTGCGCTCAGGCGAACGTCACGTTCAACAACGCCAGAGGCGTTGCCATGACAACGCGAACTGTCACGGTTGCCGTGGAATTCTCGCGAACCGTGATCACGCGCTTAGAGCTTGATTGAACAGCTATTGCGAGACCGTACTGCGCTTGCGCTACCTAATTTTGTTAATCGCGTGAAAATTTAATTAATCCAATAGCGCGACGAATCAGCACCCCGTGATAGTAAAGCCTAAACCATAGGGAACTAAGAACCTCCCTAGTATTCTCGATCTATCGCAGTATTCCGAGTAAATTAACCCCTTGAGTGTCAGTGACGCACATATGTGCAGAAAAAAGTCGTGCCATTTTCGTCTCATGACGCATATGTGCGCATTTGAAAAAAAACATGTTTATACTTCATCGATTCGACTGTAATTTGTTAAATCATGGTTTTTGAAGTCGCTGAATCCAAATTTGAAATCGGATTTTCAAAATTCAAAATCGCGGATCCAATATGGCGGACGCAAGTTCGAAAAATGGTTTGATTTCTACAAAAATTTGTATCTCTAGATGTTCGTGATCGCGAATTTAGAATTTGAGTCCTGACTCTAAATATGTTCAGTTAATAGTATATTAGTCTTAACAGTAGAGTCAGAATTAAGAATGTACTTGCGTTTGATAACCATGGTTTGGGGATGTAACGTCTGCCGAAATTTGCGCTCAGGCGAACGTCACGTTCAACGACGCCAGAGGCGTTGCCATGACAACGCGAACTGTCACGATTGCCGCGGAATTCTCGCGAACCGTGATCACGCGCTTAGAGCGTGATTGAACAGCTGTTGCGAGACCGTACTGCGCTTGCGCTACCTAATTTTGTTAATCGCGTGAAAATTTAATTAATCCAATAGCGCGACGTATCAGCACCCCATGATATTAAAGCCTAAACCATAGGGAACTAAGAACCTCCCTAGTATTCTTGATCTATCGCAGTATTCCGAGTAAATTAATAAATTCACCTCTTTTAAATTCAACAATTGCAATCGCAAATATAACTGCGCTGATTCATAAAGCGGCTAATACTGCGCTTACGATCGAAAATACGTAGCTTGCATCCGCAAGTGCATCAAAAGCTCCCAACAGAATCTGCGAAAGTCCGTTGGAAGCTCCGCGATACGAGTAACGCACGAACACTCTGTATCCAAAACTCTATTTATAAGAAAAGGGAAATATCCTTCGACGGAAATATAACACGAATAAGCGCGCACAGCGACTGCACACTATGCAGCACGGGGGCGGAGCGCCTAAGAGGACCCTGTCAACATTCAAATTTGACAACTTCCTCCTTTAAGACAGTAAACTTTAACAAAACCTCATCCGATCGAATTTTCTAGAACATTTCAAAAGGTTCAAGTAACTGTTGACAGGTTAACCCCCTTTCCCGCTCAGCACCACCACTTTTAACGTTATAAAAGCGCGCACCAGAGCCGCTCGAGAGAGAGTTGGAGATAGAGTTAGAGTGAGAACTAGTCTACTGGTATTTTCCGAGAGTTTTTCGGAGCTTTAGTCTTTTCTTTTTCGAGTCATCACCGAAATTTTGCGCTATCGGAAATAGAGTCTGTGTCGGATTTGTCAACAGAGAGGCTCGTTAGATTTTTCGCCAGAATTTACACGCGTTAATAGAAATTCGCGCAACCCGATACAAGGAGGAACAGGACAGGGCCTGTGTGTGTGTGTGTGTGTGGAACTCCAACCGGAGACTCTCTCGAGCGGATCGTAGGTGCTCATCTGCAAAAATCCCGAGGACTATCCTCCATACCAATTTCGAAGATAGCCGAGCAACACCGCGCCGCAAAGTAAGCTACACGTGGCACTTCCGCCTCAATCGCACTCCCTTTCCCCTTTTCCTGTAAATAATAACTTTTCGGAAGTTCCCCGTCTTCTGCGAAAGCAATCGCGTGCGAACCTAACGAATACGCAGATTTCGTTCATTTATACTGTACATTCTATATTCTTTATCGTGCCATTAACCTCCATATCTATACGTATATGTTATCAGTTTCTTTGTTTTTTTTTGCAAACTTGAAACAATAAGCGAATAAACTTCTAGACTTCAATTCTTTTTTTTGTTATTACTTCCCTTCCTCTCGCGAATAACCAGCGGCTCGAAATGTCTGTGTCGTCTGTGTCGTCCGATCGTCGTTACAATTTTGTGAATCTGGAGCAGGAAGCCTCGCGCGTCGTGGCGCATGAGAACCGCGCCAGGCTCCCTATCCTCCGGGGCGACAGTGTCCTTACAACCGAGCCTAGGAAGCCCCTCTCAGGGCCGCCGAGGCATTCTTCTAAAATCTCATTCCCAGAACTCCGTCCTAGGAAGCCCCTCTTAGGGCCTCCAGGGCGTCCTAACCCAGGCCCCCAATCGCTCAAAACAGCGCCCTGACAGCCTTCTGAGCGGAGAGCAAGAGCCCCCTTCAGGGCCCCCTGCCGTTCACCCTATTTCTAACCGCCTGTCGTTATAGAAATTAAGATTTCCACTATCACTTATACTATCTCCCCCGACACTCCCCGAATCACCATTAGATTCACCGCGCCCTTGATTGTAGATGCCGAAAGGAAATCGCGCCGGCCGCGATAAGGCTGTCAAGCGCATGCATCAGGAGTACTATTGGCGAGAAGAATTCGACCCGCGTGAATTCGCCGACCCGCGCATTGTTCAGCCGCCGAGATTTTATCATCCCGTGCCTGGCAACTGCCAGGATCCGCCGCCACCACCGCCTCTACCCGCGAGACCGTTGCCAACGGTCCGAGAGATCAAGTCAGTCACCGGACAATTCCGTTGCACGCGCGACTTCATTTGGAGAAAACTTCAATAAACGCATGTCTTGAACCCTGCGAACCAGCGTTTTTCATTTAATCATTTTGTGACCGTCGACCTCCCTCTTAATCTTCGTAACCGTGATTATCGCCCTTGCCGCTCGGGGCAAGAATCACGCCGAGCCGTCGTTGGACGAGCCCACGCCGCGTCCGAGGGGCATTCGCACTCGCGCCCCGGACGTGACAAGTCCCCACATTGGTATTCACACTTGGGCCAAGCTTGGGTTATCACACTTATTTTTCTAGGCCCCACATTGGCATCAAAACTTGAGCCAATATAAAAATATTACATAGGCCCCGCATTGGTCTTCAAACTTGGGCCAAGTTTGGATTGTCACGCTTATTTGTCTAGGCCCCACATTGGCATCTAAACTTGGGCCAATATAAAAATTTTATTTAGGCCCCGTATTGGTCTCCAAACTTGGGCCAAGTTTGGAATGTCACGCTTATTTGTTTAGGCCCCACATTGGCACCCAAACTTGGGCCAATATAAAAATTTTACCTAGGCCCCGCATTGGTCTTCAAACTTGGGCCAAGTTTGAATTGTCACGTTTTTTATCTAGGCCCCGCATTAGCATCCAAACTTGGGCCAATATAAGATTTTTATCTAGGCCCCACATTAGCATGCGTCGGAAGGCACGATAACGAGCTCGCTTCGATGATATGTAGAGGCCCGAGGAAGAGCTCGCGCTGCGGTGGTTTATGCAAAGGCCCAAAGGCCTCAACTTCACTGGTTACACAAAAATGATCTTGCACTTGAGTTAGAGGCCCAAGGAAGAGCTCACTGTAATTCTCGTGAGAAGATGTCGATCGCTCCGCGGGTGGTCTTATTAACATAGGGGCTGGACCGATCTTGTTTACGGGCGGGAGCTTGACCGCGCGGCTCTCACGCGACGGCGGTCGTAAGCGCCGGGTGCCAGTGCTGGCGCGCGCTACGCGCGCGCACGGCCAGCGGCCAGGCACCTCACGAGTGATGAGCATTGTATGCGCACCCGGCGGGTCGATAGTTGCGATTAAGTTGCCACAAATTTAATTAAAATGTTGTTTAAAAAAGATTGTTAAAATAACATTGAGAATGATCCGATAAGGGTTGAAACGTTTGTATTATACATTTTTGTTAGTTTTTAATAGATTAGGTTTACATCTTAATAATAATTAACCTCCAAGTATTTATATTTTATTATTTTTATTATTCTTAATGATTTATATTATAAGCAACAAACACCCAGCGTGACTCATAGCTCTTTGTTATATTACTTTAAATAATTATTAGATTATTGTAAAAGTTCGTGCCCGATTCGGTATTCAAAATTCAAATAGCTGCAGTTTTGTTAAAAGTAATCGAAATTTAAATTTTAAAGTTTAAGAACTCTATTGCTAAAAAATTAGTTTCTTGAATTTCTGTAAATTTAGTAATTTTTACATACAGAAAACTACGAATTAAACAAGACGAGAAATACTTTCTTTACTTTGTGGACCTCTCACATATCCAAAAAAATTTGCAAGAATTTTTTAATTTTTAATATCAAAGAGCTTAAGAATGTATTGTACGTACAGTCTCTGCAAAGTAAATTGTTGTTAATATTTATACCTTAAACAAACTATATATAATACATATAAAATTGTGTTTGTAACACTTTGTTTTTTTCTTTAACAATACATTTTTATATAATTCATTAATTTTATTTCTTATTACTTTATAGTTATAAACAAAATTTTTTTGAATGATAAAAAAATTACATTTTTAAAAAATAAGTCCTTTAAGTATTCAAAATAACTTATGCAAGTTTCATTGCAATTCACTGATTAATTACAAAGATTTAGAACACATAAATATTTTGTTTATTTACCAGACAACTAGTCCATGCATCGTAATGTAATGTCACATAAATAGTCTTAAATACAAAGAATACTTATATTTAAAAATTGAGATTTTTTAATTTATTTTGTAATATCTGGAGACACTGGTAGTGTCTCGGCGCTAAGCCAAGCGCAGCGACACTGCCGTGGCTACTTTACGCGAATCTGTCAAGATTTTCAGATGGCGATTATGGGATCTCAATTAACGACGGTCCCGATTGAGTTCTAAGTGTGCTCAATCGATGCCATCCGCTCGGAATATATAATGAAAGTGTTTTTGTTTTTTCTCTACGTGCTCTATGAGCGGAAATATTGCGATGCAAAATGTTGCAAAATCCGAATTGAAACTTTTAATTTAAGAAACGTCGTCGTCGTCGACAGGGCTATGGGGTGGGGGATATGTCCTTTTGGATTTTTCGGCGCTAGAGGCAAATGTGGCGCTGGCAATGTGCATGTGCATGGTCACATCGCACATGTGTCTGTTTCGGTGGCTGACGATTACGTTAGGAAAACTGTTACATCGATGGCATAGAGGACACGTAAGTGATCTTCTATACTTCTACATTTGACGAAATGAACGAATCTAGCAAAATAAAAATGTATATCGCTTTACTTCGTGGACCGAGATCGTTAAAGTTGATTACTATTCAGGTTAGAAAACATATCCGTTATATCGGTGGCATAGATAGTAGTATCTGGAGACACTGGTAGTGTCTCGGCGCTAAGCCAAGCGCAGCGACACAGCCGTGGATACTATACGCGAATATGTCAAGAATTCCAGACGGTAGATTATACAGCAGAGTGTTTGTTTCGTTAAATATTTGTCTGTAAAGCAGAATGTAAAGTAGAATTGTTTTCCTTTATGCTATCGATGCAACAGATTTCCTCTGGATATCTGTCAACTTTAACTATAACAATTACAATAAATAACTCGGTTCGCAGTAGTGCAAAAATGCGTCGAATGATTTTATCAACCTTGAGGAGATTCGACCTTGTATGTACATTATTATGTAACTTGTAATTTAAAGATACGTTTCATGATGCATTTCTTGTCGAGGTTTGTCTCAAATGTGCAATTTATACAAAGATGTTTGGAACAAAATTTGGAACTTTGTCAAATTCATTCACGTATGGTTTAGATATCTGTTTAACTGCAACGAACAATTTCCCAAGTCTGCCAGGAGCTATTGCATATCAAGAAGATTTTTCTCAAATGGAATTTACGAACATGTAACAAACACAAGTAATAATTAATAATGTAGTCTTCTTACGGACACTCCAAAATTGAACAACATAAATCTTCAAAAACAGGGCGAATGAGAGTCAGCGTGGTAATTAATACGCAATCTTACTTCTTCAATCCAAAAAAAATTGATTCTTTATTCCATATACAGTACGTTTCAGTTCACTTTGGAACCATCTTCAGCCAAATAAATTTAAAAATATCAATCCCTTATTGTCAAGGAAAATCACCATCAGATTAGCAGATTTGATGTTATAATCTATTCGAAAATTAAAAAATACCTTATAAAAACCTTATAAAAATTTCTCATTGAACAAGTTTCAAATTAACTATAAAACTGGTGACTCACCACATGACAACCAAGGAATTCGTATAAACATTGGATCAACTAATTACAATTAATATTTAATATAAAGTATCGAATTAAGAAACATGTTGATCGCAGCTCGAACAGCACATAAATAATATACTTAGTATAATCGGAAAGACATGTCAGGTCAAATACAAAAATAACAAGAATCAAGGAAATAAAAATAAAATGAGAAAGATAATGTCAAAGCATAAAAACAAAATTCGTATAACCGGGAATATAAAACTATTAGATGTCTTTAAGTAATTGTATATAGTTCAGATGTACACCTTCTGTATCAGAGCGTAAATTCAGACTATTTTTTTGTATTAAAATGTGAAGGCATTCCGATATTAACCTTTTGTTCAGAGAACGCTCTTCATTTAGTACCGCGACATTCTCCCAATCGAAGTCATGATCAAATTCAATCCGACGTTCTGTGATCACTGATTGGTTGTTACTATTCCGGTTAATGTGATTGCGGTGCTCAGCTAATCTAGTTTTTAGTTTTCTTTTCGTTTGTCCGACGTAAGATGCCTCGCATGATTTACATGAAATTTTATAAACCACATTTTTTCTTTTCTCTTTTGGGAGAATGTCTTTATGTCCTTTGATCACACTATTTAATTTATTTAAGCTAGTAAAGGCTA
>NW_017296416.1:23104-24204 GCF_001594075.2 Trachymyrmex cornetzi | reverse complement strand
ATATGTAGGCTTATGGTACCAGTCAAATTCCATTACATTGTTATTATTAATAATAGTAATATCCAAAAAATTTATTTTGTCGTCACCAAATTCTAAGGTAAATTTTAATCTGTCATGCAATGAATTAAAAATCTCAAGTGTAAAGTCAACCGGATTCCTTGGAACTGCCATAACGATATCATCAACGTAACGAAAATAAAACAAAGGTTGAAAACCCAAAATTTCCAGTGCCCTTGCCTCCAAATCCCTCATTACTAAGTCGGCCAAAATTGGAGAAAGAGGCGACCACATAGGGGTACCAAAATTTTGTTTAAAAAATTGCCCATCGAAACTAAAATAAGTTGAATTGAGTATAAACCGAACACCCAACATAAACCCTTCTCTCGAGATATTGACTTTATCTCTCACAAAATTCCACCTCCTATCAATACTTTCAATAGCCAACTCAGCAGGGATATTGGTAAACAAGGACACTACATCTACGTTACATTTCCTTTACATTTACCTTACATTTACCTTACATTTACCTTACATTTCCCTTCCATTTACCTTACATTTACATTACATTTACCTTACATTTACGTTACATTTCCTTTACATTTACCTTACATTCACGTTACATTCACCTTATATTTACCGTACATTTACGTTATATTTACCTTAAATTTACGTTACATTTTCCTTACATTTCCCATACATTTACGTTACATTTCCCTTACATTTACCTTACATTTACCTTACATTTTCCTTACATTTCCCTTACATTTACGTTACATTTCCTTTACATTCATGTTACATTTCCTTTACATTTACCTTACATTTACGTTACAATTCCCTTACATTTACGTTACATTTCCTTTACATTTACCTTACGTTTACGTTACATTTCCCTTACATTTACGATACATTTCCCTTACATTTACGTTACATTTCCTTTACATTTACCTTACATTAACCTTATATTTACCTTATATTTCCCTTACATTTATCTTACATTTACCTTACATTTACGTTACACTTCTTTTACATTTACGTTACATTTCCTTTACATTTACCTTACATTTACGTTACATTTCCTTTACATTTACGTTACATTTCCC
>NW_017296416.1:20870-21228 GCF_001594075.2 Trachymyrmex cornetzi | reverse complement strand
CCAACACAACGCCACATCGCAGCCGAATCATCACAAACACTGACATGCAACTCTACATGCTCATCGTAATGTAAGTCAAAGACATTTTAACCTACCTACGAACAAATAACCCACGTACAAAATTACGTAACTGTGCGAATAAATTAAACACTCCGCGAGTAAATAAAACCGCGAGAAAAATTTTTTAACTTACTAAAAATGAATGACCGAAAATAGGAATTCGGAACCGCGACTAATTAATGATAGTCTAAGCGAATTATCATTACGCGAACCTCCGTCATTAGGACTAGCGGAAGACGCGTTACGCGACATCATTACCAATATAAATAGGGCATTAGATTTCTCGGACAGCGACTCT
>NW_017296416.1:18396-19353 GCF_001594075.2 Trachymyrmex cornetzi | reverse complement strand
GGCGACACAAGGTCGTAGCAAATTATAATGCACGACGCGTGTCAATAGGCAAAGCACAATTTAAATTGCAGCCATATATCCGAATTAAACCGAAACCGCGAAGCGAAACTATAGTACAATGTATCGCTAACAAAAATAAACTAGGTATAACAAAAATAGAAGAAATGGTCTCAGGGATTTTTATAGGAAGCTGTTTAGTAGCTCCTCAAGATTATATATGTCCTGTAACTATTCTAAACACCACAGAGACCGAGTTAGAAATAATAACACCACAGGTAACGATAGACGAGTTAGAAACGAACATAAAATACAAAACCGTGAATGAAATACAATTAAATAAAGTTTCTGAAAAACAAATCTCTCGTGAGGATTTAATAAAAAATCTTTTGCGAACAAAGCATTTAAATAACGAGGAAAAGAAAATACTTCTTCAAATCTGTTCGGAATATAATGATGTATTCTACTTAGAAGGCGACACAATAACCTGCACTTCTAAAATTGAACACGAAATAAAAACTAAAGCCAACTCGTCCTGCGTAAATATCAGACCGTATCGCTTGCCGGAAAAACATAAAATCGAAGTAAATAAACAAGTTCGTAAAATGTTAAAAAATGAAATAATAAGGCCGAGCATGAGCCAATGGAATGCACCTCTACTGGTAGTATTGAAAAAGACGGATGCATCAGGAAAAACGAAATTTCGAATAGTAATAGACTTTCGGAAATTAAATGATCTCACGATAGAAGATTCATTTCCTCTGCCCAACATAACTGATATACTAGATCAGTTGGGTAATGCTAAATATTTCACTACGCTAGATCTTGCGTCTGGATATCATCAAATTCAAATGAAGATGCAGAGCAAGATAAAAATAAAACAGCGTTCTCAACACCGTATGGGCATTACGAATTCAACAGAATGCCATTCGGATTAAAAAATGCGCCAGCAACGTTTCA
>NW_017296416.1:17896-18287 GCF_001594075.2 Trachymyrmex cornetzi | reverse complement strand
ACTGTTTTAAAACGATTACGCGAAAGTAACTTAAAATTGCAGCCAGACAAATGCGAATTCCTTCGAAAGGAAGTAATTTATTTAGGGCACATTATTACGGAAAACGGAATTTCGCCGGACCCTTCCAAGTTAGAGGCCATAAAAAATTTTCCGACGATACAGAAAGTTAAAGACATACAAACATTTATAGGACTGGCCGGTTACTATAGAAAATTTATAGATTTTTCGCGAATAGCAAAGCCGCTCACCAAATTAACTAGAAATATTCAATTGGACCACTGAGCAGCAGAATGCGTTTGATAATCTAAAAATCAAGTTAATAACTGCGCCAGTGTTAAAATATCCGGATTTCAGTAAAGAATTTATAGTAACGACGGACGCATCAGACTAC
>NW_017296416.1:17393-17661 GCF_001594075.2 Trachymyrmex cornetzi | reverse complement strand
CCGATGGAGATTAAAGCTCGAGGAATACGACTATGAAATAATACATAAGTCGGGAAAATCAAATGCGAATGCAGACGCTCTAAGCAGATACGTAGGCGACATATGTCACATCGACACATTGACCGTCACAGAGACAGATAATAAATATGTACTAACATTTCAAGATAGCCTCACTAAATTTAGCAAAGCAATACCGATACCGAATCAAGAAGCGGTAACTATTGCAAAAGAATTCACGACGAAAATAATATTGGAATACGGAATTCCG
>NW_017296416.1:14474-15503 GCF_001594075.2 Trachymyrmex cornetzi | reverse complement strand
CAAGAAAATCAAAATACGCTAACATTTTACATAGATAAACTTAAAGAACAAGGATACTCGTTTAGTCGAAGACATGATCTAGACGAACACTTTACCCTTCTGACCGCATTAACAGACGTTCTACTGGGGGACGCAACAGAAACGATCGACTACATTAATTACATTAAAGAAGGAATTTTACATCCTAAAGTAATGCCGATCGAGGACATTATCGTAAATTTGAAAGAAGCCATTACGGGATTACCAAAAGGCTTGTACTTCCCGTTTAACTTAAACATTGCAGAATGGGTAATAATAAACAAAATTACCAAGTTAAATGCGTATTATAACCATAATAATATATATACAATTTTGCGATTCCCTTTGACAACGTCACCAACATACGAATTGATACACGTAACGTCTGTACCGGTGTACGACCACGATGGTATATTCGTAGCAGTAAAAGTAAATAATGAGCAAATAGCCATAGACACGGACAGACATACATACATCACTAGACTGCGGAACTTTATGCAAAATACTTAACTGAATATTAACTGTCGGACTGTTTTAGCAGTCAATCGTTGTTCGTTAAAGAGTTATTAAAAGGTGAAGTAAAAAGATTGAGATTGCCATCTGTAAATTTACAAAATTGCAAAATATGCATTTTATACAAAACATTCAGTTAAGTATTTTGCATAAAGTTCCGCAGTCTATACATCACGTTGACAGAGAAAAACGAGCGTGAATGCATAAAAATAAATTCAGACTACTTATGAGAGCGAAATTATATTGTAAAGCGAATAAATAAAAATTCCATTTGCTAAGTACAAATGTATTTAAACAAAGACAATCATTACGACAATTGTGAAAATATATTTATCACCTTGCCACATACGTTGTGAACTAAATTAAGAAATGTATGGATATACTACGTAGCAGATAAGAAAACCGTCACTATTAAGTGCGAAGACTCACAGGAAGTTAATGAAATTATAGCAAATACAGGCACAATTACGTTACAAAATAATTGTAAATTAATTACGA
>NW_017296416.1:13739-14009 GCF_001594075.2 Trachymyrmex cornetzi | reverse complement strand
AGTTTCAAACAAAAAATGTAGCTGACACGATTTTGAACAAAAAAGTTCCTTACCACTTTCTTTGTAAAGTGAACCATTCTCTCAGAAAAAACGACTCAAATAACGAGTTATTTTGAGTGTCAGTTGCGCGCGAGAAATGAAATATTTGAAAAAAATTTTATCAAGTACGCTGTAAATATTCAATAACTTTTGTTCCCAGTGACCTACAGGGACAAATAAAAACGCATTTTAAAGGGGAAGAGTTCAGCTTTCTGATAGAACAATAATATT
>NW_017296416.1:11094-13493 GCF_001594075.2 Trachymyrmex cornetzi | reverse complement strand
AGGGGGGGGGGCTATAAACTTTTTAGGGGCGATCAAATGTTAAATCATCTAGTAACAAATAAGCTCCTTTTTATATTCGCCAGTTTTTACAGAAATCGCCCCACTTCTATTCCATTTTCACCCTATAAAAGGTTGCTTATTTCTGAGAAAACGGTTCACTTTACAAGCAAAGTGATAAGGGACTTTTTTGTTCAAAATCGTGTCAGCTACATTTTTTGTTTGAAACTTTTTTTATCCATGCACAGATTTCTGGGAAATCGATGTTTTCCGTTTTTAACCCCCTTTAGGGGGTAATTTCTGACGAAGCCCGGGGGTACAAGTGGTAAACTTTTTTGCATCTTTTTTGGAGACTACTAGTGGACATTCATACCAAATTTCATCCAGGTCGGATCATTTTTAGAGGTTCAGTGGAATTTTTCCCTCTGACGACTGGACTAAAAAGAAAAACAGTCCATTGTATTAAACCCGTACTGTTTTTCTAACTAACGGGGGAGGGATGTTATAGCCGCAGCTATAACCATTTTATTAAAATAGGAGTAAGGCAACTTAGCAACAGAAATATAGAAATTAATTGGGAAACTAGGACATTCCGCAATGGAAATAAATACCACTGACATCCGAAAAGTCAGCATACTCATTGCCTACTTTAGTTCAATTGTGAAAATACAATCTTGCGGAAGCAGCATGCAAATAACGCAAGCTGTTCTTCGCAAGTTGCAGAAAGACGGAAGCTATTGCCCATCAGATTAAGAAATCAGGTTGCAAATGTCAGTAATGACCACATTAAAATTGAGAGCAACCGAAATCCGCTCGAACAGCTGACCGAAGTGCAAGTCCAGTCAGCAGTTCGAGCAAGTATATTAACCGTGACATACTGGAAAAAAGCAGAGAGTCTATTATCAGCTGTTATCCGAGACAACGCCCGTACGCCAACAGCTCACGCGTATAAAATATAAGTCGACCGATTAATAAAGTCAACGCGAACGCGAACTTATCTTTTAACCAAAATCTTATAACGCGAAATCGCCATAGTACAATTCAAATGTAACACATAACAGTTAATTGAGATATTGTAAGGATTTATTAAAGATATTAAAGTGTTATTTTGGGATTGAGTGTTTCATTTGTGCGTCCTGGCCCTCGGCGAATCCCCTACCTGTATCTTTCACCCAAGGGTACAACACTTACATTTCCTTTACATTTACCTTACATTTACGTTACATTTTCTTTACGTTTACATTACATTTCCCTTACATTTACCTTACAATTACGTTACATTTACGTTACATTTACGTTACATTTCCTTTACATTTACGTTACATTTCCTTTACAGTTATGTTACATTTCCTTTACATTTACGTTACATTTCCTTTACAGTTATGTTACATTTCCTTTATATTTACGTTACATTTCCTTTACATTTACTTTACATTTCCTTTACATTTACGTTACTTTTACGTTACATTTCCCTTACATTTACCTTACATTTACGTTATATTTCTTTTACATTTCCCTTACATTTATCTTACATTTCCCTTACATTTACCTTACATTTACCGTACATTTCCCTTACATTTACGTAACATTTCCCTTACATTACATTTACCTTAAATTTCGTTTACATTTACGTTACATTTCCTTTACATTTACCTTACATTTCCCTTACATTCACGATACATTTACCTTACATTTCCCTTACATTTACCTTACATTTACGTTACATTTACCTTACATTTACGTTACATTTCCCTTACATTTACGTTACATTTCCCTTACATTTAACATATATTTACGTTACATTTCCTTTACATTTACCTTACATTTACGTTATATT
This sequence comes from Trachymyrmex cornetzi, assembly GCF_001594075.2. Lineage (NCBI taxonomy): Eukaryota > Metazoa > Arthropoda > Insecta > Hymenoptera > Formicidae > Trachymyrmex > Trachymyrmex cornetzi. The sequence goes on along the minus strand of NW_017296416.1, from coordinate 11,659 downwards.
TACCTTACATTTACCGTACATTTACCTTACATTTACGTTACGTTTACCTTACATTTCCTTTACATTTACGTATTTCCTTTACATTTACGTTACATTTCCTTTACATTTACCTTACATTTCCTTTACATTTACCTGACATTTGCGTTATTATTTACCTTACATTTACGTTACAATTACCTTACATTTACGTTAAACTTGCTTTACATTTACGTTAGGTTTCCCTTACATTTATCTTACCTTTACGTTACAATTCCTTTACATTTACGTTACATTTCCCTTACTTTTACGTTACACTTCCCTTACATTTACCTTACATTTCCTTTACATTTACGTTACATTTACTTACCTTTTTCAAAAAAAGGTAAAAAAAGCGCTAAGCGTTGGTGAAACTGACCCAAATGGTGCTTCTCGTAAAGTATCACCATTTGGGCCAGCTTCACCAACGCCAATTACTTAATCGGAGAAACTGATGACTAATCCCGTTTGCTGTTTAGTAGAACTAATGATATGTATCATTTGTATAAAAGATTTGATATCAACAACTGGCGCCAAGTTAAATTTTACC
>NW_017296416.1:10655-10915 GCF_001594075.2 Trachymyrmex cornetzi | reverse complement strand
CAAGTTAAATTTTACAAAATGAAAAGTAAAACTCAAGTGATACTATCTTTATTATTTGCTTAATCCAAATAGTACCATCTTTAATTTTTGTGCAATGAAACCTAAGTATACGTATACTTATTGAAGAATCTTCCTATTCCAATCCAAATGGTTTATATTCCTCTTAAATGAAATTATTATCACAATTCATTCAAAGACATTTCCTCCTCCAACTAAAGTAGTGGTTATTTAATTCTCCTTCAAAACATTATACAAAACAT
>NW_017296416.1:3426-10183 GCF_001594075.2 Trachymyrmex cornetzi | reverse complement strand
TATTAGGTACACTCACGATACTTTTCAGGATCCAGGATCAGACAGGTGAAGAAAATTCTCACACGTGCACTATTCACACGAGTTACTATTCAAATTGCTATATTTTCACAAAAGTTAAGTCCCGGTACAAAGCTACCAATCAAACTATAACTTGCCGAATGCCTAATACTCGATTACACGGTGTACGCGATTGGATGATGTGCGAGAATTGAGAGTACCTCAGATTGAGGGTTTTCTCGGAGCAATTCTGTCGTACGAGTTCTCGTAACTCGCGATCAAGTGCCACGCCGCTGAAAAACAGCCAACTGACTCTTCGAATGAAACATGTCCGAAACACTTTCCACTACCAAATCCGCAGGGTGTCGCAATCGGCGTAGCGGCTGCCCTGCCTCTCATTATTATTTCGCGAATTACTTATAACTAGATTCGAGTCGATACAGAGAGATGGCCCCAGGCCTGCCGTTGTTGGCCAACCGAGTTGACTACGACATAACCGTACATACCGCCCGCCTTGCGCTAGCCAGAGCGCAATCGAGTTGTTCCTGAAATATTACTCAATCTACAGGCACTTATACTAAGCCTCGCGGGAGGATTGGGAAGAATCGTTCTGAGACTCCAAATCGACGGGTAATAAAGCGAGTTTTGTTATTGGCCGCTTATAATCTCCCGTCTTAGTTTTGACGGTGACGACTCTAACTAATTGATCGCGGCCCGGATGGCAATGCGTGATTCGTGCAAGTTCCCACTTGGTTGGTGGGAGATTGGGTTGTCTCAAGAGAACGATTTGTCCCATCTTTACATTGGTTTGGGGCGTGAGCCACCGCGAACGATGCTGACACGACAGAATGTAATCGCGAGACCACTAAGCCCAAAATTGTTCAAGCATTTGTTGAACTAGTTGCCAGCGTGACAACCGATTAGAGGCTACGTCTATAACCGGTGGTAGCGGAAGCGCAGATACAGGACCGCCGATAAGGAAGTGAGCAGGGGTTAATGTTTCCAGGCTTTCTGGATCATCAAGAAGCGGAGCTAGCGGTCTTGAATTTAGACACGCCTCAATCCTGCAGACAAGCGTGTTGAGTTCCTCATAAGTTGGTGTTCGATCACCCAGAACTCGCGTATGGTGGTGTTTAACGGATTTCACACCAGCCTCCCAAAGACCACCGAAGTGGGGGGCAGCGGGTGGAATGAAATGCCAATCAACTCTATCCTCCGCAAGGCGTCGCCGCAGCTCATGACTATGGGTCGCGAGCCGGAATGCAGTGCTCACCTCCCTATCAGCTCCCTGAAAGTTTGTGCCATGGTCGCTATAAACTTGGCTTGGTAAACCTCTACGTGAGGAAAACCTTACGAATGCTGCTAGAAAGGCATCGGTGGACAATGCAGTTACCACTTCTAAATGGATGGCCTTAGTCGCCATACAAATAAATAATGCAATGTACGAGCGCTGAGACCGAATACCGCGAATGCCCGCCATGCGAACCGCGACTGGACCAGCATAATCCACGCCACAGATGGCGAACGGACGAGTTGGGCGAGTTATTCGGGCCGGTGGCAAAGAACCCATGAGCTGTGTCGGCAGTTCGGCACGTATACGAGCGCAGGTGAGGCAATTATACATGACAGATTTAACGATTTTCCTCTCTTGGACGAGCCAGATCATGCATCGGAGGGTCGCTAGGGTTAATGATATGCCACCATGCAAGCATCGTTGATGGGCATCGAGTACCAAGAGACGTATGACGGGGCAAGACCTTAAAATGATAGGGCACCCAGTAGTATCTTGAGCGTGGCTAGGTATCACGCGACTTCCGACACGTAGAAGCCCATCGGTTCCGAGTTTCGGGTTTAGACGCCGTAGTGCAGACGTCCGTGGTAAGATGGCGCTGGGTTTCTGCTGCTTCAGAATAGCAATTTCCGTTGCGAATTGGGTTTGCTGTAGGAGATAAAAAATGCGATGCGAAACCCGCCTCAGCTCTTCAGCGTCAGGCGTAATCGTTACGCGCGGGGTACTCTGGACATTCCATTTTTTGGACTAGCGTAATAAATGGCGCATACCCGTATCATACGTGGCCATGAGGAAAATTGATCCAATATGATATTAGAATGCTGAGTAGCGAGGGCAGCTGTAACGGGAACATTACGACATTCCAACATTGATTCGTCGATAGGCGTGGGGTCCAAGGATGGCCATTCAGTTTCGGGAGCGATAAGCCATGTGGAGCCATGCCACCATAAATCATTATATTCAATTGTTAAGGCCGAGACTCCACGGGAGGCGAGATCCGCCGGGTTATCAACTCCGCGGACATGCCGCCAATTGACATCGGGTAGAAGCGTGTGTATTTCGGCTACACGGTTGGCGACAAACGTTTTCCACCTAGAAGACTGCGCGCGAACCCAGGTGAGGACGAGTGATGCGTCGGTCCAACAGCATCGCTCGCCTGAGGCATACACAGGTATTGAAACGAAGTGTGACATGAGACGGGCCAGTAAAGCGGCTCCGCATAGCTCCAACCGTGGTAAAGATACTTGCTTGAGGGGGGCTACTCGAGTTTTACTTGTGAGCAGCATGCTCATTGTGGAGTCTGGTAATTCGATGCGGATGTAGATCACAGCTGCATAAGCCTTGGTCGAGGCGTCGCAGAAGCCATGAAGTGAAAATCGGACGTTCGAAAATAATCCGATCCAACGTGGAATAGTGACATTACCGATCGACGGTAATTCGTCTATGAACACTTGCCATGCAGAGGCTACCGCATTTGGAAGTGGCGAATCCCAGTCCAGATCGAGACTCCATAACGACTGGATTAGAATTTTTGCTGTGATAATCACGGGCGATAGCCACCCGAGAGGATCGAATAATCGTGAGATCGTTGATAAGATCAATCGCTTCGTCATTCGCGGGGACCTTTCGTTAGCCACGACAAATCGGTAACTATCGGATATCGGATGCCACGATATTCCAAGGATTTTGACGTGGTCATCTTCTTGAATGACTTTTTCGCGTGCTAAACCATGATTCTGCGGGTCGATATCGTCTAGTAAGCTGGGTGCATTACTTTCCCACTTCCGAAGGACAAACTGACCTCTGGCAAGAAGGGCAACCAACTGATCTCGAATTTCTCTAACGGTATCTTTCGAATCTGCGCCAAAAAGTGCGTCGTCCACAAACATAGACGTAAGAAGCGCATGTCTGCCTAGTGGAAGGTCGTGACCTTCATCCTCCGCCAGTTGACGAAGGACGCGTAACGCTAAAAACGGGGCGCTTGCGGTACCGTATGTGACGGTGAGTAGTTGGTACTCCTGAATTGCGGTGGACGGAGAAGACCGCCAAAGAATTCTCTGGTAATTTACGTCCCTTGGATCGACCTGAATTTGGCGGTACATTTTCTCCACATCTGCTGAATATACAAAGCGATATGCACGCCACTGTAAATGTAATAATTGCAAGTCGGTTTGCAGTTTGGGTCCGATTATCAACAAGTCATTAAGGGATGTTCCAGTCGTCGAAGGTGACGACGCGTTGAACACCACCCTGGTTTTCGTGGTTGCACTATCGACTTTGAGGACTGCATGATGTGGCAAATAGCAAGACTCTGCGGTAGGGTCGGTGAATGCGACTTGCATATGACCAAGTCGTTCATACTCATCGAGAAATTCATGGTATGTCTCATACGCGGTGGGAACTTTAGCCAAACGTCGCTCTAACGCTAGGAGACAGCATTGTGCGCGAGAGCGAGTGTCGCCCAGACCGCGTGTCGGGTTGCGTTTAAACGGCAAACGAACTATGTACCTTCCATCTTTTGCGCGCGTGTGCGTAGATACAAAGTGTTGTTCGCATTGGGCGTCCTCCTCTGAAATGGGGGGACGATGCATGACCTCCTCTATTTTCCAAAAGCGAACGAGTGACCGCTTCAATGAGTCGTGCAGCTGTGCATGATGCACATGCACCGCGGATGCATCACATGATGCATCAGTTTTGGTTCGAGTGGCCCCCGACAAGACCCAGCCGAAAACGGTATTCTGTGCCACCGGCTGACCGGTCGTACCAGTCCGCAGCCCGTCGCGAAGTACGTATGGATAAAGATCCGAACCGAGAATTGTATGAATGGGCGTATTATCGGTGGGGCATCCGTCAGCGAGTTTAAGTCCATTCAGATGCGGCCAGTGCGACAGCTTGCAGTAAAAGTGCGGTACATAAGCCGTTAACGATGGTAAAATTAATGCATCTGTCGAAAAAATCGGCGTAGCAGTCTGCGTCGGACTGACCGTTATCGGCATCACACGATCGGCCGATTTCGTTGTCATTTGCCCGATGCCTCCGATTAACGCGACAGTCGGATACGTCCGAGATTGCAGTGCATTTGCCAGTTCGCGGGTTATAAAAGTGTGCGTCGATCCACCATCTAAAAGAGCGCGGACTTTAATAGTGCGGTGTGACGGAGCGCTTACATGAATCCATGCGGTCGCGAGGACAACGTTTGCAGAAGTCATACTAATATTATGATGAGATTGCACCAGACTTGCATCGGGTCGCGGAACCGATACAATGTTCGGTGCATCGGTGCTAGGTGCGTGGCGCACGTCGTCAGTTGCTGATGAGTCAACAACTGATCGATCACACGACGTCTGCGATTGCGATTCCCCAGAACGATGTAATAGCGTGTGATGACGGCGACGGCAGATTGCGCATGTGCGGCGACTGGCACATTTCGGAGTACGATGCACTATTGACAGACAATTTGTACAAGCCGATACGTTATTCACTATGTCCCATCGTGCGGGAACCGATTTGGAAATAAAGACCTTACACTGATATAATGCATGCGAGTCATCACATAAACTGCATGGTTTCGCGGTCGCATTGCCATGATGGCTTTGCACTTTCCGCGACGATGGTGCATTAGATCGAGAATGCGTAGTCGGCACAGTTTTACTCGGTGCACTTCCTGACGCTTCCAGGGCTAAAATCCGATTATTAATGAATTTTTCGAACTGATTATATGTCGGGAAATCAGTTGCATCTCCGAGATGCAATTCTCATGCCTCGCGCGTTTCTCGATCTAGGCACTGTCTGAGACGAAACACGAGCGTATCATCTGACACGGGGTGTTGCAATACATTCAATGCGTCTATCGACTCGCGAGCGGCATTTAATAATTTACGCAACTCTACGTGTGAACTTTCGCGCGTAATTGGCTTAAGCGCGAATAAACTAGACATATGAAAATTGAAGACTCGGCGCGTATTGGAGTAACGGTCGGATAAGAGTTTCCACGCGGTATCAAAATTGTTTGCGGTCGTCTGAATATTTTTCAACAACGCGGCTGCCTCCCCGTCGAGACAGGATTTTAAATAATGGAGGCGCTGTAAATTATCGAACGCGCGATCGTTAATAAATATTGACGTGAAATAGTCTTGGAACTCTTGCCAATCGCGATACGAACCGGAAAATCTTGGTAGTTTTAAGAGAGGTACCTTGGCCACTTTTCGTGGCTCCGCAATCACGGCGGCTTGAACTGGTGGAGATGATGTTTGTTGAAGGATGTCCTTGTACGCTGCAACGGTGTCGATACAAATATCTTCCATTGCAGCATATCGGTTTTCCGTGAAGTACAGCTGAGTCGCAAATTCTTCATCCTTGCTGAATTGCATCAAACGAAGATGCCGCTGAGTGCACTGTCCCCAGATTGTTTGTAGATACTCCATGCGAGAAAGAGCCATTGAAGGAGTGATCTGAGCGGCATGTTGAACCTTATCAGCTGATCGATTAATAGTTTTGAACTGCTCTTCTTGGTCAATAAGTTGCTCATGGAACTGCTCAATGTCCTCGTCCTTTGACATGTTTATTTCGTATTTAGCGTGCATAAGCCGAGGTTGCATGGAAATGATACTCGATATGCCTGAGCACTTCAAGCTGGCGATTGCTGAAGGACCGCGGTCGCGGTCGAAGCAGCCGAAATAACAGACGCGCTGATAGAGCGAGGAATATAGACGTATGTAATATCTCGTTTGGGCGCTTTCGTTTGACTAGAGCGAGCGTCGTTGAGCCTGTGAATGACGAAAGCGTCAGCGTGGGGCAATGCGTCGCAGGCATGGCGAGAAACGAAGAGGGGCCCTGAAGCGTGTCGACTTCTCTGCGCGGATGCGTTGGTGTTCGCGACCGGCCGTTGAGGCGAACCAAGTCCAACGAGGCCGAAGATACCCGTAGCTCGAGGCGGCTGAGGCTGAAGATGCCCGAAGCTCGGAGGCGTGCTCGTGTATGGACGGCAATGTTTGTCGAACAAATTGCACCTTTTGCACTAGAGATTGCCACTGCAATTGATCCTGGCAGGATCGCCAATGTTTTCGCATGTGGAATACCCGCAACAATATTAGGTACACTCACGATACTTTTCAGGATCCAGGATCAGACAGGTGAAGAAAATTCTCACACGTGCACTATTCACACGAGTTACTATTCAAATTGCTATATTTTCACAAAAGTTAAGTCCCGGTACAAAGCTACCAATCAAACTATAACTTGCCGAATGCCTAATACTCGATTACACGGTGTACGCGATTGGATGATGTGCGAGAATTGAGCGTACCTCAGATTGAGGGTTTTCTCGGAGCAATTCTGTCGTACGAGTTCTCGTAACTCACGATCAAGTGCCACGCCGCTGGAAAACAGCCAACTGACTCTTCGAATGAAACATGTCCGAAACACTTTCCACTACCAAATCCGCAGGGTGTCCCGCAATCGGCGTAGCGG
>NW_017296416.1:2121-3059 GCF_001594075.2 Trachymyrmex cornetzi | reverse complement strand
TGTTGATATCAAATCGTTCGTACAAATAATACATACCATTAGATTAATATTTATTATTTATTTATATAATTTGGCATGGTATAAAGAAGTGGGATTTGACTTGGCGCCAGTTCTTGATATCAAATCTTTCATAGGAATGATATATTTTTTCTTTGGGAGGATTAAAATGGTAAAATTTAACTTGGCGCCAGTTGATATCAAATCTTTTATACAAATGATACATATCGTAAATTATCATTTAGGTTTTATCATATCATATAAATAGCTTTTTTCGAGATGAGCACACATTCTTAGCACCTTTTTTACCTTTTTTTAAAAACGTAATTGTATATAACTTAAAATAGTAGTAAACAGTACAAAGTTTTTACTGATATAATTCGTTTACTTTAAATTCAAAAAATGACAGTAACCTTGATAATTGTAATTGTCCCACTGAACGATGCAACTTCTTCCTTTAACATTTTTCTATATTCTTAATTTTTCAATTTAAGTGGATCACCCTGTATATTACACATGTGCAATGATAATAAAATATACACTGAAACGAAAATATAATATAAATTATTACCATTAACAGATAAATCTCTTATACATAATTATTATTATGTAGTCATATATAGTAAACACATTAGTAAATAAAATTTATTTATTCATTTAAGATTCCACTTTTAAAGTAAATCATAATAATATCTTTTTAAATTAAGTTAAAATAAAGTAAAAATTAATTTGGTTAGAAAATTTGGTATTACCAAATTAAATAGTATTAATTAATTATTGCCTTATAAATCGTAAAAGGTCGATGCATCACAGCACAATCATCATCAATGTCATTGCGATCAATATGTTTCGGATTAATAAAAAATTCTCTAATTAACCAGCTTCTTTCTCCTTCTTTTTCGTTGCCTGTAAATTTAAGACAACAATGTTCACCATGATAA
>NW_017296416.1:0-235 GCF_001594075.2 Trachymyrmex cornetzi | reverse complement strand
CTCGACAAGAAATGCATCATGAAACGTATCTTTAAATTACAAATTACGTAATAATGTATGTACATACAAGGTCGAACCTCCTCAAGGTTGATAAAATCATTCGACGCATTTTTGCACTACTGCGAATCGAGTTATTAATTGTTATTGTTATAGTTAAAGTTGACAGATACCTAGAGGAAATTGTGCATTGATAGCATAAAGGAAAACAATTCTGCTTTACATTCTGCTTTACAGA
>NW_017296415.1:0-771 GCF_001594075.2 Trachymyrmex cornetzi | reverse complement strand
TACAAGTGGGTCGACGAGCTGCCGCGTCTCGTGTCAAATTACAACGCGCGCAAGCATCGCACCGGCATGCGACCCGCCGACGTAATTCCCGCGATCGCCGAAAGACTCTTGGACACGGTGTACAGCGCGATAAAAATCGCTGGTCCGGCAAAATTCAAAGTTGGCGATTCGGTACGCGTGAGCAAGTACAAGACGGTTTTTGAGAAGGGTTACACGCCAAATTGGACCACCGAGGTGTTTACGATCGTTAAAGTGCAGCGTACCAATCCCGTAACCTATCTACTCGAGGACTATCATGGAAAATTCATCGCTGGAGCGTTCTACGAGCACGAGTTGCATCGCGCTATCGTGCTACTCATCCGGACGTGTATCTCGTGGAGAAAGTACTACGCAGGAAAGGAGACAGGGTGTACGTCAAGTGGCTGGGATTCGATGGATCGCAAAATTTATGGATACATAAAAACAACGTTGTTTGAATTTCAAGGAATGATTCGTGTATTTTTTTATTCTACATATAAAAAATATATCTACATAAGTATATAAACGTGTAAAATATTTTTTTATTATCCTTTCCATCTTCGTTTGAAGTATATATAAAATACTTATAAATGTACGATACATGAAATGAAATGAAAAATAATAGTAATATATATAATTGGTACTGCAAAAGTATAATAGTAATACATATATATATAAATGTAAAAATAAAAAAAGCATACATAAAGTGAAACTTAAAATAGTAATACATATATAAATGTAAAAAAATATACA
>NW_017296414.1:13274-14004 GCF_001594075.2 Trachymyrmex cornetzi | reverse complement strand
TAATTCACAGGATACCCTCGAATTCACGCTCGGCGAGACTGTGAGTACACTCAGCTTGCGAGAACGTTTCGCAGCAACTCCGACACAGTGCGAACAACAATTTGCCGCGTACGCGATACGGGAGTACCGGATGAAAGAGATCGCGCGAAGGGAGTACTTTACTACGAATGAGTCCTTCGAGCGAGTTGAAATCGAAATCCGGAGCTACGCTGATTAACTCGGAGCATTCCTCTCCGATGTAGATCTTTGGGTGACCGATCGGAAAAGCACCCGTTTTCAGTACATAGGGATACAGAGAGCATACATCTATGTAACGTATTTTCTCCGTTCCCGCAACATCGCATCGGGTTGCTATATTCCCCGTTCGGCCACCGAAAAATGCATCGCTCGGATCGAGAGGTAAATTCTTTATTGTCTGAGCATTTTTAAGAAAATCGCGCATCTCATTATTCTCACGTATTTCCCGGTCGAAAACACACTCCCATTTCTCATCATCAGGTGTCCCCGTCGTCGAAGACGCCATGTCGCTGCGAGAGTTCGTTCGTAGCGCGCGTCGATCGTATCGCCATGATCGGTAGAAGAATTGAGTTTTCTTTCGCGATTTATTCGGGAGCATGACGGACACCCATGCCAAAAGCATCCGTGAAATTGTAACACATAACGTCGCGTCTCGTTTTCCAAATCAGTTTCGTAATATCCATCGACGGGCGTACCGGCAATTTGAAATTCG
>NW_017296414.1:10938-12548 GCF_001594075.2 Trachymyrmex cornetzi | reverse complement strand
TTTCGCAAATTTGTTGCGCGACGCAAAGAGTCGGTATGTGTATCTTTACGTTCTCCGTTCCTTCGAGCATCTCGTCTTGTCGGGTTTCGAAGTCATAGAACACGAATGCGACGCGATCTTTTTTACTTCGCGCATCATTCGCACTTTCGACGTCATTCTTGTCGTTTACCTGGTTATCTTCTCGCATTGTCCCAGCACTCGTCCCCTCTCCGGGGTCTTCGACTGTGACTTTACGACGAAGACGCTGTATGTAACAAGAATGATTCGAAGTTTGCAACGAGCGACAAATTTTACAAAAGATAACGTCGCAGTAGTGACGCAAATTCGATTTCACGATGCGTCCGCGGTCGTTGCAAATTCTAACGGATTTGCAAACGCTTGCGTCCGATTTTCCGTTGTGAGATCTTTCCGCACGATGACGCTCGAAACAGGGATTTCCGAAGAACGTACGATTACATGAATCGCACCAACTCGGCGCCGGAACCCTCGCACGACGGAATCGTGTAACATCGCTGACATTTTTCGCGCAACGATGCTCTCTACCGTTCCGATACCCGGTGTTGCACGCCACGCAATACTCCCCTCGAGAACCGGCCGCGGCTTTCATGTATAAAATTGGCTGATAATGCCTCGAACGCTAGTAATACATAATATTTAAATGAAATGAAGGTTCACGACCTAGGGAGGAGATTAACGCGCAGCCGTCGTACAACGGATTCTCGCCGCGATCAAAAGTACTGAAATTGTAAACAACTATCTCGATATTTTCCGCAGCGAGAAACCGTTGAAATTGCTCAATTTCACGAATTCCGCATCCCTCCTCGGGAATCGTGATACGCGCAGAAATCCTTAATTCTTTAGCCAACTCGCGTTGTAAAGAAGAACGTTGCTATCTCACGGATTCCCATCTTTTATGTAGTTCTCCCACGCGTAACTGCCCGCGATCGTAATGCATGCGTGCCGCTACAAGCGAACGGGGAAAACATAAATTGTCGGAATTGGCAATTTGTAAAATCGAACGTTTGACTACATCTTCGCGCGTTAATCGATTGGACTGACGTTCGCGACCGGCAGGTAGCGAAACTCTGAAAACGCGTAACGTGAAATTTTCCGCGATATCGATTCCTCCAGCACTTTGCGCCAACGAACTCACGAGCCCCCATATATCTTCGTGGGTTAGGTCGCGTGCTGAACGAAACGACAATCCCGCTGGAACACGCGCTAGATCAGCCGATTCAAACGATAACCCGACGTAATCACTCGGTTCGCACGTATGTACCGCATACATTTAGATTTCACGAAACGCGTTTTCTAGCCATTGAGCGATATCGCTACCTTCAGGTGGCGGCCGTATCGCGAAAGTCACCTCTCTCCCTAGAATCGCGAAATTCCTAAATTGCCGCGATTTTTCCGCCCGTAAATCTATATAATTAAAATTATTGACCTCGTGCTGCCGACATCGTTACTCCTGTTGCTGATGCTCCTGCTCCTGATCTTCATTTTGAGCCTGACGAGGTGTCGGTGGTGTCGACGGCGACGGTGCCGGTGTCGACTGACGGGGCCGCGGGGGTGACGCTAGTTGATAATCTCCCCTTTGTGAAGGCGAAGGG
>NW_017296414.1:1920-2428 GCF_001594075.2 Trachymyrmex cornetzi | reverse complement strand
AGTAAAATAGCTTAGCTAATAAAGAGTAAAGGTACAAAAGTACATACAATAAATAAATAAATAATTAAAACCAGCAGAGAGGCGTCCCGTCCAATAGTCAGCAAGTATATATTAAAATTAAAATTAAAAGTGTATATATAATACAGAAGGCGAATAGTGCCAATATCACAGTTGTCAATAAATAGTAAATTGGATATTGGGACACTCTCTCTGCTAAGTTGAAAAAGGGGAGGCCAAGACAAAATAAAAAATAAATTACGCGATACTCGCAACGTTCGAAACGCGACGCGCCGCATCCTGCGCTGATCTTTCCTCAGCGAGCCAGCGTCGACGAACTGCTCTTGGTGGCGTCGAGAGAAGATCCCCAGAGGGACGGGAAGGAGCAAGGTACTGGCGGGTGCCGGACACGTGCTCCACGTATATGTCTCGGACCAGCGAATGGTATCCGAGACGATGAGACGACGCATCATTGAGGCGTATTAGGCCGTAACCCTCAGTAGCTTCAGCA
>NW_017296414.1:891-1680 GCF_001594075.2 Trachymyrmex cornetzi | reverse complement strand
CGCCCTCCACCCGCTGGTTAACCCGCACTACCCCTGGAAGGCGAGTGGCTTTCCAGAGGCGGTACAGGACAGTGTTGTGCCTCAGCTGTATTGCGGCAGAGTGGATACCGCAGTGACAGAGCACATGAGGTAAAGTCTCCGATGCTTCACCGCACCGATGACAGCGCTTATCATTTGCCTCCCAACGTCGTGCGCCGTTGAGAGGGAGTACGTCTAAGCGAGCCTTATGTATAAAGCGCCAATCGGCGAAGCGAGTGAAACTGCCGCCACGGATAAAGTGATTGCCCACTCGGTTCCGTGACGACCGAGTGATCGTCCGTGATCACCTCAAAGACTTTACCCTGATCAGGCTTGCTGAGCAACCTATTCGCGTAGTGCTCTGCTACAGCTGAGCGCAGCCGATTCACTACCTGGCCGCGCGCTCCAGGCGGAATCTTAATCGCTGCCCCCCTGGGACCTTGGCACTGCAATTCCATTTCCCCGGTGGCTTCAGCACACCGCCATCGCAGGGATAGCCTCCCGGATTGTCTGAGAACGGCGTTCCGCACACTCGACCAGAGCGAAGACTCCCCTCCACCCCTCATCCTTCCATCCAGCGAACCGGATAGGAAGGAGGCGATATCCTCGCAACTAGGGGCGTGGCCGATCCTGCGCCCAATCACTCCCCTCAACGATTCCCACGCCAACTCCCTCACGGCGCCATCGCGAACCGTTAACATACGGTACGCGTGGACTACCGTGAGGACGTCGGTGAGGTCCGAGAGCGGCAGGGGGCCACCCCCCCCCCAA
>NW_017296414.1:0-652 GCF_001594075.2 Trachymyrmex cornetzi | reverse complement strand
GGTCCACCGAGAACCCGGTTGGAACGCCAAGGTGGGTGTACGACTCACCCTGAGCCAGGGGGTTCATCGTCTCACCCTGGATTTGGAATGACGTCGGTAGGACCCTGCCGCCATTCCCCGCACCGATGCAAGGTGGCACACTTTGCAGGGTTGAACCGCAACCCCACCGACGCTGTCTCCGCCTTCACAGAGGCTAGCATCCTCTCCATCCCCTCGGGCGTCTGGGCCAGGAGTGCAATGTCGTCCGCGTAAGCCAGCGCGGACCACGAGCACTCGTGTAGGCTAAAGCCATCGTTTGACTCAACCGCCACGCGGACGACTGAGTCGATGGCTAGGTTAAAGATTATAGGGCTTAGCGGACAACCCTGGCGGACGCCCGACCGGATGGGGATGGGTGCTGTGTGACTCGGCAGTTCGCACCCTCGTCGTGCAACCATCGTACATGGAGTCCCATATCGCTATGAGACCCCGTGGCACCGCGGATCTTAGAAGCGCCTTACGGATAGTCGCGTGCGGGATCGATCCAAACGCGTTGGACAGGTCCAGCCACGCGACCACCTTGGCGCTTGGTTCGCTTGGAGTGCGTCAAGATTTCCTGCAGGACGAAGTTGTGCTCGTAGCACCCCTCGTCCCGCAAGAAGCCCTTCTGCAC
>NW_017296413.1:20827-21508 GCF_001594075.2 Trachymyrmex cornetzi | reverse complement strand
CTTCAAAACATTATACAAAACATTATCACAAAATTGCGTTACCTTGCTCAATTTAAGTGCTACCACAAGAAATTAAAGAATTAACCGTATAAAATGAAACGCGGTAAATACCTAGATCTTCAACGACAATCTCAATACGATATTTCATTTTGATTATAATTAATATTTTATTTTAATTCATTTTATTAATTATATTTCATTTTAATTTCAATTAATTATAATAATAATGCACCGCGTGCACGTCACATCGTAAATGTGACAATATTGCCATCGCTGATTATCACAGCCGTCATGTGTGGTTGATTACATTCGAATGTGCAATGCTGCCATCGCTAGGTTAAGTCAAAAACCCTCTAGTGTCGAAAAAACGAGATGGACATTTTCTCCTGGTCGACGACGACAATAACCAAGATGATAATAATAACGACGTATCTGAATCTGATGATCTGAAAAGTAGCAGTTCGGAACTTTGCGTCGCGATATCTCCGCTCGTAGGGCACGTAGAAAAAAAATAAAAGCACTTTTATCATACAATCCGTGTGGTGGCTATCTATTGAGCATACATAGAACGCGATCGGTTCAGCCGTTGTTGAGATCCGATAATCTCGAACTGCCGCAACTCGTCGGTTCGCGTAAAGGAGGCACGGCAGTGTCGCTTCGCGCAGCTTAGCGCTGAGACAC
>NW_017296413.1:14798-19703 GCF_001594075.2 Trachymyrmex cornetzi | reverse complement strand
TAATATGCTTCTTATTTATATTATTTTTATAAGTATTATATTCTTATCCTTCTTATTTACATTCATGCTTTACTACTATCCTACCATGTTATTTATTATTAAAAATAGAATCTTTATTCCAAAAAATAGGTACGTTTCAGTTCAGTTTGGAACCATCTTCAGCAAAACAAATTTAAAATATGAATCCCTTCATGTCCAAGAAAAAATCACCATCAGATTAGCAGATTTGATGTTATAATCTATTCGAAACATTAAAATTATCTTATAAATATTTCTATTGAACAAGTTTTAAATTAACAATAAAACTGGTAACTCACTCCAAGATATAAAAGGAACTCGTCTCAACATTGGATCAACTAATTACAATTAATATTCACTAAAGAGTATCAAATTAAAAAACGCATGTTGATCGCAGCTCGAACGAAACATGACTAATACATTTAATATAATAAGACAGACATGTCAGGTCAATCACGAAAATAAAAAGAAAAAGAAAAAAGGACAATGTGAATATATAAACAAAAATTTTTGTATAACCGAATTAATATTAAAATTATTAAGTTATATTATTCAAAGTTAAAAATAATTAGTACGTTCTAATCATTTATGTTTCGATCCTGGATCAATCCCGCTACAACGCGAAGCGTGACGTATTCCGCTCGCGGTGTGCAGTGATACACGCGAGAAACTCGCGAGATCGATCGCGGTGGAAAACAAAAGGAACGGACGCACGCGAGGGGGTGGGTTATCGACTCACCTGAAACGCGAGGCAGGCGAACGTGAAGCCCAACATCAGGGCGAGCAGAGGCGCAATGAGGACGGAGAGGAGCACGTAGCAGCATCCTCTGGAGAGCCGGAAGCAGTGGCCGCTGAGCCGCCAAGCGCATTCGGGACTCCGGATCCCTTCCGGCTCGCCAATCACGTCATCCCACATCACCTGCGTTCACGCCCGCGTAAAATTTAACGATCGATAATATTGATCGCGCTTCGATCGTGCCGTTAAATTCGATACTGTGCGTGCGTGCGTACGAGTGATTTTTCCATGGATAAGCGGAGTCATTTGTCAAAGTATACACACTGTTAAAAATGTCCTGAAATTTAATGTACTTTTAAGTTACATAAATTAAATTCAGTTTTAGGACACTAAATTAAATTTAATGTATCTGCAATTGGAAAGTATATTTGCGTACATGTACATGAAATTTAGTGTACTTTTCATAAAATTTTGCGAAGTTTAATACTTTTTTTATTAAATTTTATGTAGATTTACATGAAATTTAATGTAAGGAAACGTTAAATTTATGTTGCATGTAACTTTATTTTCATTGACAACATTAAATACGTTTAATGTACCTGCTTGAAATTTGCTTCCGTTATATATAACGGAAGCAAATTTCTGTTTTTTTAACAGTGCACTATGTTAGAAATGTAACCACGAGCTTCCTTTACATGTAAATAAAGCTTGTAGTTATGAAGAGATTGAAAGTAATGAACGATTTAAATGAAAATTAAGTTACAGTAGTTATTTAAATGTAATGTATGTGCACATTAAATTTATGAAATTTAATGTACATTTCATAAAATTTTATAAAAAATACATTAAATTTCATAAATTTTCGTAAAAATACATTAAATTTCACGTACATGAATACAAATATATTTTTCAGTTATAAATACATTAAATATAATGGAAATTATGGAATTAAGTTCGAATTGTGTAACTTAAAAGTATATTAATTTCATACAATTTTTGACAATGTATGAGCAATGGCCGCGTTAGTCAGGTTAAAGCTTAGAACATATACTACTGGAAGGAGAATAGGGCGCTGAACGTGATGCTAACATCTGTGCGAGAGAGAAAGGTATAGAGTAATATATGCGCAATGCGCATGCGTCAGTGCCATCGTATGTGTGAAATGAATTGTACAGTTGTGTTAGTGTTCTCACGCATTTTTACTGTTTGTTTCAGGAGTTTTAGGTTACGTATCTTAGACAAAATAACAATAAAATTGACATAATCTATTGTATTTAATAAATTAGTGTTAAAATGAATTTTAATATAAGAATGCATGCAATGTGAGATTAAAGTAAAATTGATTTGAGTGGATGTAAATAAATATAAATACAACGAATAGGAATAAAATGTTTATTGATTTTTGAAATGTATCATTTTGGAAAACTTATGTCTAATAAAATCTTTTTTATCAATTAACGTTGCGCATTTGCCTTCGTGGAATAATCTTATATTAATATAAATTGTAATAATACTTTTTATCAGAGTTGTCTTATGATTATTTAAAAAGTCCTGTTGCATGATGTGCTCGGTCATTTTAATGTCATTAAAAACGGAACTGCAGATAGCTTTGAATACTTTTACAGTCAAAACAGTTTTAATATTTTTCATCGTAAAAATAATGTGTTTATGTTCTTGGATGGTCATCTCACATAATCGAACTATTTTTACAATATCGTTTGATGGAAATATTAATTTCCCTCTATTTTTTAGTTTGATTAAAGACGAATCAGAGGACTGTACTGTTAAGAAGGTAGAGCAGACGTCACACATTCCTTGTAACAGTTTTTTAATCAGTTCCGCGATTACCACACAATAAACAATATTTACTATTGCTCGGCATATTTACTTTTACTTTATGCTGGTTTTATGTCGGCCTTACGAACGTACATACATACGAAGTGAATCTCACTGTGTGAGAACACTACGACTGTACAATTCACACAGCGATGATACTGACGCATGCGCATTGCGCAAATATTACTCTATACCTTTCTCTCTCGCACACATGTTGGCATCACGTTTGGTATACGGATAGCATAGGCAATTCCCCTTCCAGTAGTATATGTTCTAAGGCTTAAAGTCCCATTACTGTACGTCGTTGACCTTCAATTATTTTCACGGAAATGTGCATCATAGCTTTCAGCTTAGTTCAATGGAAAAGGAACCCGACAATTTAAAAATCTAGAAATTAAAGATGAGAGAAAGCGATTAGCCGCTCCCTCCAATGATTATGTAACAACGGTAGAAATTGTGGGACGTAATGCACTGAAAGAAAAGTGCTTTGTGACTGTACAGCGTAAAATAATAATTAGGAGCATTTTTATAATTATTTTATTACAATCTTATTAATAACAGTTATATTTAATATAATTAAAAGTAATTTGATATACAATTAAAATCACGAACATTTTTTCCCGAATATTCTTACAGCATAGATATTTAAGGGACATCCTGAGAACGTCCATATGTTCTCTGAACGTTTCCAGACCGTCTCTCGGTTAAAGTGTGCTGTGTAATAAGTGTATCATTTGAATTTGCGATACGTGCGCAGAAAGAAACGTTTCGCTAAAGTATCCAAAAATTTAACTAGACCTAAAATTAACTTTGTTAGATCAAAATAATTATGCAGAACGTTCAAGCTAGTTGCTAAAATGTCAAATTTTTGTCTAGCATTGCTTGATGGTTGAGCGTTCTACATAATTATTTTAATGGTTCAATAAAATTATCTTCTGTATTTATTATTAGCAAAATTCTTAGATACACAGTAAGAAAGAAAATATTAATTTTAACATTTTTTACATGTCCCAGGAGATCCACTCTAAATTTTAAGTTAAAGTAACTCATTCGTCTTGTGTTATTTATTAACGAACTAATAATGTTAAATAATTCACACTTTACTAATGATGTTAAATACTTACATTTATATTTGTTATTTTGACTTCAAGGGTGATTTAAAACTAATATATAAAATAAGTAGAGTATATAGAAGAGTAGTTGCAGTAACTCGTGAGAAAATGTTAATAAAACATTTTTGTTCGTATAACATGAATAAAAAAATTCTTAGATGTTAAATTAACTTTAAGATATACAGATTAATTGAATCAATTGTGTTAAAAACACTCAAAATAATATTCCATTTTTAATTAACATACGCAATTGTTAAGTTAGAAAGGTGACATGAATCTAACACATCAAAATGTTACAAAAATAATAACATACCAGTTGTATGTTAAATATTTTAAACCGAAAATGATAAAAATAATATTTCATGTTTCTAACAGTATATTCCTTTTGCCAACATTATTTGATCAAATAATAATTTTCTGTTAAGTTGAAAAATAGTTTTTCCCTTAATTTTTTTTGATGTATCACTTTTGAAATAAGAGAACAATATTGCATATATTATATATTATAAATCATAGAATTTCAAATAATGTAAAGGGCACATCAGAGTCAAATAAAACGTAAAAAAATATATATATACATATATGTCACAGAATTAAATAAAATTAGTATGTGGTGTACGTGGCGAGAAGTCGTTGTGATAACTTGTCTCATAAGAGTTCTTTATAACAAGGAAAAGGAAGGAAAAAAATTTTTTAACAACTCATTTGATTGGGAATAATACTATTTTATTCTTTTTGCTTGTTGTATTGTCTTATAATTTAACTGAGAATTGTGTATAATTGACAAAAAGTTATCTGCGATTTTTTATATATTTTTTTATATTTATTGACAAGGATCGACTAATACAATGAAATACTCGAGTGTTGGATGAGTGTGGAAAAGAGATTATTTGTTTTAGCATTCTTTCTCATAAATAAGAAATTAATAAATATTCTGTTATGTACATAATATCTAGAAATTTCAAACATACGGTCAGTAAATCGTTTGAGAGAAAAAGTTTGTATCTTGGAAGACAACTCATCTATCATTCAAGATCGATCATGGATATTTTTGTAATTTTACCGAATATCAATGCATATCTTGCGGAAATGTTAACTACGTTGGAACATCTGAAGATGGCTTGATATAAAGCTGAAACATGTAATGACGCTTACTAATGTTCAATTAAATTTTTATTTTATTTAATTCTGTGACATATATAT
>NW_017296413.1:14077-14729 GCF_001594075.2 Trachymyrmex cornetzi | reverse complement strand
CTATGAATCTTTTTATTGTTATAAATCATAGACATTATATAATAACTCCGCAAGAAAAGAATGATTAATCTGGAAACATTAAAAATTATCGGTTTTCCTAGAAATATTTTCTGGTAATATATTACGTTAGTTATTCAGATTAGACTTTCCTTGCTTCGCTTTTTTAAAGTGTATTTTACCTATTCTCATCCTTCAGTCTGCCGACTCGTAAGCAAGCTTGAAGACCGATCGCGACGTCGCACATCATGTCCGCCAGTTTTTTCTGTACAAGCTGATTCGCCGCCAGCGGTCTTTTAAATTGTTTCCTCTCCAAAGTGTAAGATCTAGCAATGTTCAGGCAAGCTTCTGCCGCGCCTAACGCACCCCAGGCGATGCCGTATCGCGCATTGTTTAAGCAACTGAATGGTCCCTTTATCAAGTTCTATTATTAGATATCCTAAGCTACGCGGAATATAATCGTAATTAATGCGATCATCTCGTTTTTTGTAGTTATTGACTTCATTTTTAATATCTATATTTTTTTAATTTCAAACAATAATGATAATCACGGTTATAATAATAATAAATAGCCAATTATATGATAGTAACTAATAGTCAATTAATTAAATAAGGATATAACTGCCTTGACCAGTATAAAACACTGAGTTTATTG
>NW_017296413.1:11449-13568 GCF_001594075.2 Trachymyrmex cornetzi | reverse complement strand
TTATTAAAAAGCAACGAAGATCCAGCTCCGACCGTAATAGGCAGTTAAATTTCTAGTATTGAAATAAATAAAATACTAAAACTGTTATAAAAATAAATATTATTTTTTAGCAAAATAGTTTTTTTAATTTATTTTACGTTATATGTATATATATCGTAAAACGTTATAGTCAATTAATTATTGTTAAAAATAAGAACGTGTGATATAATATTAGTCATAAATATAAAACATCCTCTTGATTTACTACATTTTTTTGGAAAAAGGCGGTAATAAAATCGAAAGGGAAACTAACAAAATACAAAAACTTATAAAAATAAATATTATTTTTCAATAAAACTGTTTTAATTTATTTTCAGTTAGATGTAGAACATCACTTTGTGAAGGTGCTTTATACTTTTGGTCAAGGATGTATTATATATAAGGTAAGTCCTTCTAATTTATTGGAAAGACTTACTTTGAGTCCCTGAACGTTCAAGAAATTTTCCTCTGATACGATTACGTTGTCCATTAGAATCATGCCGGTGATGGACGTTCTTAGAGAAAACTTCCCTTCAATCTTTGGGGTAGACAACCGATCTCCCGCAGCTTCTCTCTCGATGACGAACCCACGGATCTGACCGTCATCACATTTCGCCTATACTATCAACACGTCGGCGATAGGCGAGTTTGTGATCCTAAACGAGATTCGATAGTCTGACTTTTGCGCTCAATCGTTAAAGAAACGATGGAAAGTACTAACCATGTTTTGCTGCCGTTCAATTTGTAGACCTTTTTATCGTCGTAAATGGCTTTAGTCTCCATAGCTCCTGCGTCACTACCATGGTTGGGCTCCGTCAAGCCAAAACAACCGATCTTTCCCTGGAAACTGAAATACACTTTGAAAGCTATCGCCCACAACTCCAACGGTAATCGTCATTCAATCAATTTTACTAGCAAACTTATACAATTGTATTAATTAATCGAATTGTCGATCTAATTTTCATAAGTAATGTAAAAATTAAATATTTTATTTTCGCTTTGTTTCTTATAGTTATCGAAAATAAATAATTATATAAAATTATAGAACCTGGTAATTTTTTAATACAATTTCGAATAATAGTCTTACACAATTTAGAATAGTTATTAATTATCTTGTATCTAAATAATCTATGATTTTCACAACAATATAGAAATTTTTACTTATGTTGTTAGAGATAAAAGATTTATAATAATTTAATATTTACAACTTCAAATCGTTGATGACTGTATGGTTTATATATAAAAGAAGATATTAAATAGTCAGTCAAGCAAACAATATGTGAGGTATAATCTTCAACTATGATTGATCCTTCATCACGATAACTATTATTATTATTAATTCTACAATTATTATTATTTAATAATAATTACTAATTATATGTTTTCATTAAAACTTGCGTTGTTTTTATCCTCCCCTTTTTTCAATAATATTAATTTATTCTCAAAGCTATTGTATTAATTATATACTAATTATATGATTTAGAAATTAGAAAACGTAATACTACCCTAGAATTCTATCCTAAGAAACGCTTGAACGCACCCATTTTAGGTAGAAATCGTTCTTTTTGAGCATCGCTGCCGAACATGTAGATCGCACCGATCGAAAGAGAGGATTGCACCGAGAACGCCGATCGATACCCGCTGTCGATTTTCTCAATTTCCCTGGCGAGGAGCCCGTAAGCCACTGAGGACACCCCGGCGCCACCATAGCCCTTCATGGTGCAGCCCAACACCCCGAGCTGTCCCATCTGCTTTACAATCTCCCGATCGAAGTGTTCCTTTCGATTCGCTTCGATCACGTTCGGCAGGAGCTGCTCCTCGCAGTAGGAACGAAACTGATCCCTCGTCAGGATTTCGTCATGTGTCAATTGCGACTCTAGATCGAACGGATCCTCCCAATTGAAGGCGGCTGACCCACGAAATTCAATACAAATTTCAATACAAATTTTCAATAAAAGATCGATCGAAATTATACGCTGTGTAACGTCCGGTGCGCTACATTATAGCACCCCGGCCGTTTACCAACCCTGGTAGCAAGCTGACGTCAAAATGACGTCAAAAAGACGTCATTTGACGTCAAAATGACGTCAAAATGACGTAG
>NW_017296413.1:11045-11352 GCF_001594075.2 Trachymyrmex cornetzi | reverse complement strand
CGTTGCCAACGAACGCTGCGCGCACAGCGCCTGCGCGACTTATAAAATAGAAAAACTAATAGAAAAATGCACTAGAGCACGTAGATAGCACCGCCAAAGACGGGAAACAACGAACATTATAACTAGCAACCAAATAATCACGAGGAAATAGCCCCGATCCACCAAGAACAAGTAAAAACGCGCAATCACTCGTAAAATGCATAGCGATGCAACCATCGACATCTAGAATGGACCGCTGATGGCAATGGTGGGGGTAGAAAGACGATTAGAGTGAGAGGCAGGAATAATAAGATCGTTCTTTCTCTGT
>NW_017296413.1:9148-10906 GCF_001594075.2 Trachymyrmex cornetzi | reverse complement strand
CATACAACGATGAAAGGGTAAATATCTTTTATCAGTTATCAGTAAAGATGAGAAAGCAAAATCGTAATGTCGGCAAAACGAACTACCGAGTTGCGCCTCTACATCGTGCTACCATCTATATTTTAAGTCAAGACTGTAGATCATCATACAGTACGAATCATGTTGCGATTAAAAGACTAGGCTATGTGTTTTATTTGTTTGATGATTAGAGATATGATTTAAAATTAAGGCGACTTATGTCTCGCTCGGAGCGTGGCGGAGGCAGAAATTTCTGATCAATATTTAAGGACGAATATGACAAATTGTGATATACAATCACATGATCTAACGAAGAGTCCTAAAGTCCACAACGAATTTCCAAAGGATACGCCTCGTGGAATTTACGCGACACAAACGGCCGGCTTCAACAATAATCTCTGCATGTGGCTCGCCATGTTGACTAACGGCTGATGATAGCGACGAAACACTGACTTTGTTAATCTCGTTAAAAAATCCTCTTATCGGCCGTGTCTTACGGCGTGTTCGCATCGAGCGATTGAAAGTTCTAACAAGTGTTTTGACATAAATATTTATTCAATGACTTTCGATAAACATGTTTCGACTAAGCAGTCAGCTGATCTGCTGATATCGAGGGTACCGTGGACTTAACACAGCAATATGATTGGCTCAACAGCAATTTGGAGGCAAATTCGAATGGCCGTCACTAGCAAAGGAAACGTTAAATCCCGATTTTATATACATATAGGTACGTAAAAAATAAATTAATAAATTTAGAGAATATTAATTGAGGGGCGGGGAGCGATTTTATGCTCTAAAGATGATATTGTTTTGTCACTAAAAAAACTTTTTTTATTGATTTTACTTAAAAATATCTTTAAATGAAGAATCCATTGATATATACTACTAATATATATTTATCGATATCGGTGCATAGTCTTATATTAGAAATATTATATTTTTTAGCCTTCCCTAAATATATATTTGCATTTTCAGTAGATATAACTAGTCTGCGGATCTCAAATTTACTTCGAATTTATCATGAATTTAATTTTAAAGTAAACATTACAAATACAGAACACTCTCTTCAAAATTTAATTAAGAGGGGGGGAAGTGCTATTCTATATTTTGTCACAAGTACGTATTTTTAATTATAAATACATTAAATTTTATATAATGTCATATGAAATTAATTTCAAATTGTGTAACTTAAAATGTAATGAAATTTAAGAACATTTCTAACAGTGTAATTATATTTAATACATTGTGTATGCGTTATATAGTACATATATGTAATGTTATATATATCCAGATATATATATATAAACACACACACACACACACACCTCAAAAAGACATTAGACATTAACATTTTACATATTTTGATTTTGAATGATTAACCAATTGATTTAATTCATTATTCTGTGCATAAAAATATTAAAATACAACTGTTAAAAATAGTTCATGAAACATTTATACCTGAATAAAGTGTAATATAAAAAGTCAAAGCTTGAGCGGACTTTTTGCTAAACAGCCGCTCTTATCTCATATTATCGATACGATGCAGAAAACTGGAGCGCATCAAGGTAAATTTGATTTTATGTTATTATAAAATATGAAAGAAATTAGGCGTGTGGAACAAAATCGCATTTTCCCGCGTATTTTCTACACGGTGGGGGAGATCAATGGCGGATTGACCGACCGAGATTTTCGTTGCCACGACTCGCCTAAATTACAATATAAATATTATAACAGTATACA
>NW_017296413.1:6941-8953 GCF_001594075.2 Trachymyrmex cornetzi | reverse complement strand
AATCAGAAAACAGGATTCCGATGGATTTTGCTTCGTATCATCCGAATCCTGTTTTCTGATTGGTTGAAGAGCGTCGTACGACGCAAATCGAATGCAATGTGAATCCAACATTATAAGCGCTACGTGGGCTTTTTTTCCAACTTCCGCTCCTATTTGCAAGAAAATAGATGTTTCGGTATCAGTTATTATTTTGCCAAACCAATCACGTCTGGTCTTCGCATTTGCTCTTCTTACAAGCGCTACGAGGGCTTTTTCCGAATTCCGCTTCTATTTGCCAGAAAATGGATGTTTTCGGTATCCGATATAATTTTAATCTTTAAGAATTTAAACTTTAAACACCCTTTTCTCGATACGTTGTTTTTTTTGGCGGTTGACGCGATTTCAGGAAAACTAACCGACCCATTTAAAAAATTCTTGCGGCGTTGTATTGGTAGATTGATTAGCTACCGCGTAAACTAGAATAAACCGGTTTCACTAATAATGAAATTTTTTGTCCAACTTTTTTGATTGAAATAAAAGTGTTTTTTCGCATCAGGTTCTAAAAACACGTGTCAACTCGCGAATTTTCAATATTTTTCAATAATTCTAATTTACGCGATAATCACGCAAATAAATTTTAAGAAAAAATTTTGTTTTTTATTTCTGGCTATTAGTTCTCGAGATATCGTGTCAATCATTTGGTCATCTCATTTTTTTAACTCTGCGACTCTCAACTAATTTCGTATAATTTTGAAATTAAGATACCGCTGTAAAATTTTTTTTCATATATTGACATGTGTATTAATAATATGTGAAAATATGTGAAAAATTAGAATGGTATGTCTTATAGTTTTCTATAAGAAAAATTCCAAAAAGGCCTTATTTTTAGTGTGGTTACTAGAATGTACTCTTAACCAGCGTACCACAAGATGAAGGTAATTAAATTTCACCAGGTAAATTTTAATAAATTTTTTTTATAATCAATAAAAACGATTGAGCACATGCCACACACTAGATCTTGTTAGTGAAATTTATTACATTAATATATTACATTAATATATTCGTATATAGAATTAAAAGAATTACAATAATTATGTCAGTTACAATTAATCAAAGTATAAACGTTTCGGCCCTGAATGTGGCCATCTTCAATATAAATAAACACAATATATACAATTATAAAGATATAAGCAATTACGAAATAACAGTTACAATTAGTAGATATAACAAAGTTTTTAAGTTGTCAAAGTATAAAATAACTCAATTTAATATTATTGAGTATTTAGTCGTCTGATGAAATTATCGATTGATAAGAAAATTCCTCCAATGTACAATATTATTTACAAGGATAGTTAACATCAAGGTATAATTGTGTTGAAGGTATTATTCTCACTAAAGGGAGAATTAAATATACAGAGTATATTTCTTTGTATAGAAACGCAATGTTTAATAAATGAAAGGTTACACAAAATTTTCTGTAGCAACGAGCACGCGCGTGAGAACAGAACAACGAAAAGTTAAGTCGTTAATACGAACGATACACATGTATCAATGCGCGCAATCCTACCAACTGCTATCAGCGCCATTCACTCGGAGACACATTACTAGGAGCGCGCAGCTTAAACACGAGAAAAATAAAATACTGATTCTTAACAAATTGACAAACTAAAATGTATATGCCCAATTAGATATTGTCATAACGTTTTACAAACAATATTAAAAAGTGTAAAAACTATAATCTCACCTATATCTTGAAAACTCGTAACATTATTCGATCATGGAGGATATATCCTTATCTCGTTATTCTTATAAAAATTATCGTAAAGTGTTCCCTCAAGTTGAACTCAGAGATATATATATACCTCAGACCAGAAGACATCCAAATTTAAAGAGAAGGGGAAAATGTGATGTAAGAAGGAAAAACATTCTATTGGGGCAAAATAAGGAAGAGCATTTACATAAATGAGTGACCAAAATTTATTATTATAAAATTAAAATTATGTAATAAAAGAAGAAAAGAAACAAAGTTAAGA
>NW_017296413.1:6554-6887 GCF_001594075.2 Trachymyrmex cornetzi | reverse complement strand
TTCTGATTGTTAATACCATTTCCCTGCTTTTTGATATGAATCATTTCCGAGATAGATCTTTTATAAAATGAACGTTCTGAATCTAAAATATTGATATTTCCTCAATCTATCTGATGACCATACTGAAGTTGATGCAGAGAAACAACAGAATGATTATTAGATTTTCTAATATCGGCTTTATGTTCTTTAATCCTAGTTTCCAATTTTCTTTTTGTCTGTCCGACATAAGAGTAATCGCAATTACGACAATTAATTTTATATACAACATTGTTATTATCCATTTTATCCAACTTATCCTTCCCTGTTTTAATAAATTTATTTAAACTATTAATG
>NW_017296413.1:6003-6475 GCF_001594075.2 Trachymyrmex cornetzi | reverse complement strand
AGGTAAAGTGCTATAAATTTTAATATTATTATCACTCAAGTCTTTTTGATTCGTTTGCTTCAATTTATTATTATATCATCACACTAAATACCCAATAATATTAAATTGAGTTATTTTATACTTTGACAACTTAAAAACTTTATTATATCCACTAATTGTAACTGTTATTTCGTAATTGTTTATATCTTTATAATTTTATATATTGTGTTTATTTATACTGAAGATGGCCACATTCAGGGCCGAAATGTTTATACTTTGATTAATTGTAACTGACGTAATTATTGTAATTCTTTTAATTCTATATACGAATATATTAATGATATTTCACTAACAAGATCTAGTGTGTGGCATATGCTCAACCGTTTTTATTGTTTATTTATTAGCAACGTATTGAGGACAATTTTGTTATATACACGAGCATAAACATGTGTTATCCGTTAAATTTTTTTAAATTTGTTAAATTATTTTATGG
>NW_017296413.1:4279-5809 GCF_001594075.2 Trachymyrmex cornetzi | reverse complement strand
ATTTTTCGATAACTATACCCGCAGAATATCTCGTTAATCGAACATGTCTCTCTGTAAATTATTGGGGCATTTCGTTTTATGCATAATGTTCCTTGTTCATCGAATGTAAACAAGGATAAATGACTCACAATCATGCACTCATAATCTATGTGGTACTTACGAAACAGTATGTAACATAGAGAAATTCAAATTTAATCCTACAGTTACAACTTTCAAAATTTTTATACATTTTTCTCAAAATTATATTGACGACTGAAAGAGAAGACGTTTTCTCATCAACCATGGTACATACTATTTTGTTCCAATTCACTACAGAAAACACCACGACGACATAAAACAGTACAACATATTCGCTCGATTTGTGTCGACAGACACAATAATTGGACTGCTATAGGGCGCTGAGATTAAAATTAATCATGATTTTGATGATGCGTATTCAAAATAATTAGTATTCCAACCAAGCTGAAAAATATTAAACAAATCCTCTTATAATGTAATAAATAATATAATACTTATAATAATTCTAGTTTTAAATGTAAAATCTCGATTCTTGTCATAACAATCTGAAATTCATTCCGATTGTTATGACAAAATCCGAGATTTTGGTATTAAATAAAATGCATTTATTTATATACGCACGCACACATCCTACTCATATCAAACCATAATCAAACAAAATTTCTCATGCATTACTGCAAGAACAGAAGGTCTGTTATATACCTGCGAAAGAGTTATCCTAACGGATAAAATTGTGCCATACGTCTGAAAGAAAGTATGCTATCATTATATTTAATGAAAACGGTTTTGTTAACTCTTTCGCTCAGAAAGCGGGTGGTCCGTCGGAATACCGCCATTGATCGGGACCCAGCGCCAAAAGTGTACATATTATATGTGGAGAGTCTTTAGTGTTTAAAATTTTATTTTACGCCTGAACAGCATGAACAACGCCATATTGACATGTTTTTGAAAAAAAGGGATTTGTCTTTTAAAACAATATAATTATAATTTCTTTGTTTTTTAATTATCCCTTTCATATCAGTGGCTTTATAGGTACCAATATACTACCATTACTAATTATGTTTAAATATATATCATTTGACAAAATCAGCGTTACCAACGCTTGATATATGGCTGTACGGGATGGTTTGACGTAACTTGTACTATAAGGAACACTATAAATTATTTGACTGTAGCCAGCGTTCGTCTGTACGGATCGCTTCGTGGATGCCGAACATAGCCAGCGTTAAGAGCGAAAAGGTTAAATACAAAAGAATTAATTGTAAAGATAATCTTGAATACGTTCTATTTTATATATACCTACGTATTTATTCTATTATAGATATATACACTACGCAACAAAATTATCGCAACAAAATTTTTCATTGAAATTTTGCTATTCTTCAAATGCACATAACTCGGTCAATTTTCATTGTATCAAGACGATTTTTTTTTCATTTTATAGGTAATTATCTGTACTTTAAGAAAAACTTGATGCGAAATTAGGTGCAAGTCGATGCCGCATCTCCATGT
>NW_017296413.1:1461-4171 GCF_001594075.2 Trachymyrmex cornetzi | reverse complement strand
CGCCCCGATTTCTTTTCGAAAATACCACAAAGATCATTGTAAAGTGCACTTTTCAACAAACAATTTGAAAAAAAATTCGAGTCTCTACGGTTTTTTTTTGACCGAGTAATGCCATTTTGAAGTTATTCGGGCGTTTTTAACAAATATCGCGATAGAGTCAAATGCCGAAACCTCATTATGGGGAAGGATCCGTATTAAACATTAATTTTATTATGCAGAATGAATACTAATAAAAAAAATACAGAAAAGCACAGGATATTTTATCTTCTTACTAAAAATGCCTCGGCTTACTGAAATTCAATCTGCTCAAATTCTGGCCTTGCTAGAGGCGGGATTGAGTCAGAGCCCCGTAGCAATAAGAATGGGTATTAATCGCTCGACGGTATCGCGTGTTTTTAGTCGGTACCAAGAAACAGATTCTTATCGTCA
Organism: Trachymyrmex cornetzi; assembly: GCF_001594075.2. Taxonomy (NCBI): domain Eukaryota; kingdom Metazoa; phylum Arthropoda; class Insecta; order Hymenoptera; family Formicidae; genus Trachymyrmex; species Trachymyrmex cornetzi. The sequence continues at coordinate 3,742 of NW_017296413.1, read as the reverse complement.
GAGGCCTGGTCAAGGTCGACCTAGGGTAAACTACGAATCGGGAGGATCGCAACATTGTCAATGAAGCTGTGTGCGTCCCAACAAGGGTTTCGTGACAAATCGGGAATGAAGCTTTACCAAGTAGACGAATTAGTATTCAAACAATAAGAAGACGCCTTCACGAAAGAGGTTTAAAATCACGAATTCGTGCTAGAGTGCCCATGTTGACAACAGTGCATCGGCGAACTCGTCTACGTTACACCCATAATCATCGAAATTGGACGGCCAGACAATGGAGAAATGTGTTGTTTACAGACGAAGCTCGATTTTGTCTGTTTGGGAATGATGCTAGGATCCGAATTTGGCGACGTAGACGAGAGCGTTTTGAAGCGAATCATGTTGATCCAACTCGAGCGTTCGGTGGAGGATCCGTTATGGTATGGGGTGGAATATCAATGAACCATCGAACAGATCTAGTGATTCTCCAACCCCAGGATTCACAGCGGTACGTTACATAAACGAAGTTTTGCGTCCTTGCGTGATTACAATGCGTCGACGAATAGGCCGAGATTTCATCTTGATGCAGGATAATGCACTTCCCCATGTTGCGAGGGTAACTCGTGAGTACTTGGCAGTAAATAATATACAGTTACTGCCTCATCCATCTTACAGCCCAGACCTCAATCCTATTGAGCATGTATGGGACATGATGGGTAGGAGATTACGTAACTTGGAGAGGCCTCCTGTTAATCTGCAAGAGCTTGAGAGAGCTCTACATAAAATCTGGCACGAGATACCTCAAGACTCAATCAGAGCATGCATTAATATGCAAGAACGTTTAGGAGAGGTTATCCGATGCCGAGGTGGCAATACACGGTATTGAATGCCTCTAACACTTGACCGCTCTGGCATTAGGTAAATAGGGTTTGGAGTCAGAAAATACTGTAGAAGTGACGAGCCACGGGGTCCCTAATTTGACAAATGGTTTACAAAATCGGTCCTTTTCAGGGCCAAAATGATGCGTTAAGTCCGACCAGCAACCTCCTCGCGGTACGTATCGGGTAATGCTAATGCTGGCGGTATTCGTTAAAAATGCCCGAATAACTTCAAAATGGCATTACTTGGTCAAAAAAAATCCTAGAGACTCGAATTTTTTTCAAATTGTTTGTTGAAAAGTGCACTTTACGATGGTCTATGTGGTATTTTCGAAAAAAAATCGGGGCGATCCAGGTAGCGCGTCAAACAATCAAATTTTTTAAGAAAAAAAATGCTTAGGATTTATCAAAACATGAAGATGCGGCATCGAATTGCACCTAATTTCGCATCATGTTTTTCTTAAAGTACAGATAATTACCTATAAAATGAAAAAAAAAATCGTCTTGATACGATGAAAATTGACCAAGTTATGCGCATTTGAATAATAGGAAAATTTCGGTGAAAAATTTTGTTGCGATAATTTTGTTGCTTAGTGTATATATACAGGTTGGTTCAGTAACTCCCTCCACTTAGAATATTTCCGCTATCTCTACAGATATGAAATGATATATTTATTGAATTTGTATATAGCATCAAGAGGGGTACAATATACTAGTAGTAGTTTTTCTATGAGTGGAGGCGTTCGGAGATTTCTAGATCACCTCCATTTTTTTAAATGGACTTGTATGATCTTTTTTTACACAATATGATTCCTCTAATTATTCTGCATATAAAAGTATTAAGTTAATGATATCAAAAAGCCAATAGTTTAAGAGATATTTTGTACTTTATTCTGGAATATATTGACATAAAATACTAAATAATTCGTAAATTATTAATTTTTTATGTAATTCTTAATACCTTTGTAAACAGAATAATGAAATGAATCAATTGATGGAAAGAACCCAGTGAGAAATGACAATAAAATCGTGATGTCGAATAGACGTCAATTCGATGAATTCGATGTCGAATTAACATCGATTCGATACCGACTCTATTGTCATTTCTCACTGGAAAAACACATAGCTGCTTATTTAAAAAATTATTCTTTTTACATACATATTTATTTTAAGGCAACTATGTATTTTTCATCCACCAATTAATTCATCTCATTATTCTGTTTATAAAAGTATTAAGGTATGATTATGAAAAAATTAATGCTTAATAAATTATTAAATATTTAATGTTAATATATGCCAGAATAAAGTATAAAATATCTCGTAAATAATTGATTTTTGATACGCTAGTTTAATACTTTCATATGCAGAATAATTAGAGGAATCATATTGTGTAAAAAAATCATTCAATTCCATTTTAAAAAATGGAG
>NW_017296413.1:616-1250 GCF_001594075.2 Trachymyrmex cornetzi | reverse complement strand
ATACTTTTATTTAAAATAGGACATACCCAGCAGATAAAATTATATCCAAAGTAGAAATGTCCGAAGCCAAATTTTACCTCTCTCTGTTTTATTTGCAACATAAACTGCCAAATCTAATTGAAATAAATAATTTAATAAGCATTAAATATATACTATTATTCTTGACAGTTCGGATATTTGCATAAATTTTATCAACAGAATGAGTAAATTTAAGACATTATTATAAAACGTTAATTATGTTACTTTGTCGCAGATATTAAGGCTCTATTTTTAGGATATTTGTACGTATCAACACCAGCTACAAAACCCTTATAAATTATTTTCAATTCTATATGCCAAAACGTACTGAGCTTATTTTGCAGAATATTTGTAGTGTGATAGTAGGATACAGTTCGTATGATAGTAGAATATTGTCAGTACGATGAGGTATGATATTAGAATATTGATAATATGAAATAACTTTTAAAAACTCGCTTTTGTTACATAAAATAAAAAATTTTTGAAACTTTTTTTAGCTTATCCTTACGTGTGGCGACAGAATGTGCGTACAAGTATTCTAAAATATATAAAAGAATAATACAATTGTTATGTAATATCCCAATTTTGTACACACTCATTCAATGACATATATGTT
>NW_017296413.1:0-359 GCF_001594075.2 Trachymyrmex cornetzi | reverse complement strand
TGCTTATTATTCTAGTAATAACTAGTTATTAATTCATTTGTTCTATTATAATATATACCTCATTATAAACAGTTTGACATATGTAGTGTAATGTGAAAAATAAAATGGTCCTCAAAAAGAAATCAAAACACATACATAAACAGGCGAAAGCATCAATGAATTTCAATATATAGTAATACGGTGTAATCATTTTATACATTAATAGAGAGATAGCTAAAGCATCATGAAAGTACCATACTATTTCTATTGCCATTTGTACTTTCAATACTTTGTTTAGTTTGCGTGATATAAAGCAAAGTTGTAGGTGGACGTGCCTGTAAATAAATTGTAATTGTTATAATTAATCAAACCGAAAGACA
>NW_017296412.1:36351-40049 GCF_001594075.2 Trachymyrmex cornetzi | reverse complement strand
ATTGATCTGATTTGATATTGTAACGTTCGATATCTCGGTAGACGTTGATGGTTGATTTTTGATGAACTCCTTCAAATCGCGCAACCATTCGAAGAATGTAGTTATCGACAAGATCTCCTCCATAAATAATTGGCGTAATTTTTTGTTCTCAACCATAGAGAAAAATTGATTCAATTCTTCTATAGAATAAGTATAATTTTGCAAATTTTTTTTTTCAATAATTCGAGAAAAATAATTAATGTATTCTTCATTGTTTTAGCCTCCCTCATACGTGTCGTAGTTGGATCTATTTTTCGTTGATTCGACATATAGGTCTGTATACATCCAATCATTGTCTTTAAATTTTTGATTAGTAAAGTATGTGGAGTCCATGTTTGATATATTAGATCAAATAAAGAACTCATTGTGTTTTCTTCCAACAACGGATCATCCTCGTCGATGTACATCTCCTGTTCGTTGATAGATTTTTCCACTGTAGGCTTTGATGTAGATTGATGTAAAAGTTTCGTTTCTTCGATAGTTTTATTGTAATGCTCCATATTGAAAAACAATGAGTAATGCACTTTCAAGTTCAATCGCAAAAGTACTGGTGCATATGAGAAAAAGTCTGGTTCTGTTCACATTTATATATCATCTGACAGTTGGAAAGTCTATATTTATGTATCTTTGTTTAACATTTTTTAATGAATAAAGCTAAATGATGTATCATATGCATTATGTGTGAAAGAAGACGCAATTTATATCATAATCGAGAGGAAACGATTTTTACATCATCTTCTCTTTGAAAAAAAAGAAAAAACTTTTAAATAGGAAATATCACATCCTGTAAATAAGATAAGAAAATGACCTAAGAGAATAAGTGATTTAAGATAAGAAATTTTATTGCGTATTTCATCCTATAAATAAAATAAGTTACGACGCATCCGGTTTCTCTTGATTGTGGTTGTTGAAACAGGGTACGAATTATTTCGGTTTTGTCTTGATGGCGTTTTTTCACTGGACAATGTATACGTTTTTCCTTTATTCTTTACATAGATGTAATATAAAATCGTCTTTTTAAATAAGAGAAAGATGAGACAAAGATGTAACACTTCGATTCTATTTCATTGTGAGGGTTATACGAAATAATCAGGTTTCACAATAAGTGGAGAGAGATTCTCTAGGAGAGATCATATATAAAGGAGTACATGACGGAGTTTCTGCTCACATTATATTCTCTTTTTGCTAGAACATGTAATATGTTAAACGATACGATAGATAGTGATAACGATCTGACAATTAGAGAATGTTCAAGTACGAATAGCAATAGTGATTTTCATCGTTACGATAGTTCAGATAATAAAAACGATTTGTATTGTTACGAGCGTATGATACCGAGTCCCATATCAATTATTTCGTGTACAAAGGAGAATAATCAATGGAATTTAGCTACACATCATTTACGTAGAGCGATTAATGGAAACAACTGTTCGCGTGAGATTGTGTGGATAAAAACTGTAATAGCTATTGACAATCGTGCAAGAAATTACGAGAATACATCTTTAAGAAATCAACAAAAACTATATGGTACTGACAGTTATATTCAAAGGTTATATAAAAGAATATTATTGGATGTGCCTTTAGACAGTGATGGTGAAACGTTTTGGTTATCGTGTAAATAATGGAGATGGAAATGGAGGATCTTCTTAATCGCTCGAAAAGTATCGATACAGTGTGCGAGTATCTAGTATGGGAGCAAAAATGTGATGAGTGTCTCGATTTCTTGAGCGAGGAGTGTCGAAAAAGCGAACGTTGTCAAATATCTACTGGAGTAATAAATTCATCGATCGTTCGAATAGCGCAATTGGAAGGTATGAGAAACACTTTGCGTCAACGTTTCGCACATGCGGACACCAGTCACGCTCACAATCAGTCGGAAAAATTTGGATTATTATGGCTGGAAATTGAAACAGCTTTTAAGAGACGTATATTGACTGGTGTTACCCTAAATTCGAATTACATTGAGCCTCAACAGTTTTCAAATGATGCAAGAGACATCGTTTTCGAGCAGATACGTGATAATCATCATCAGAGGCATATTTGTTTAAAAGTAAATACGATATTCAATGGTGAATTCATTGCAGATGTTAAGAGAGCTGTTAAAAGTATTACTACAAAAAATTACGAGCTTTGCGCCACATCCGATCTGCGAGAATGGTATGATAAGCATGTAACAGATAGTATTTTAACATCTCTGGAGGAATTTCAGGAACGAGACAGCGGATGGGCATTATCACGTATTTTGAATCTAATTGTAAACGTAAATAAATATAATCCTATGCGTGTGGGATGTTGTATGGAGATACCACGATGTATAAAATTGAAGAAAGCTGTAATTAATATACATTCAATGGATAATGCGTGTTTCGCATGGTCGATAGTTGCAGCTCTCTACCCTTCAGAAAAAAATAAGAATCGTCTATCATCTTATCCACATTATAAGAGAGTGTTAAACCTCACGGGTATTGAGTTTCCCGTTACTTTGAAACAAATTTCAAAATTTGAACTTTTGAACGATATATCTGTCAATATATTTACTGAGCGAGAGAGAAGTGAAAAAAAAGACGACAACGGTATGATCGTCCCTCTTCGTCTCACTAAGGATAAAAAAGACAAACACGTTAATCTGTTATATTTGCAAGATGTGCGAGGTGACAATAATACCGTTGGTCACTTCGTATGGATTAAAAATCTATCTCGTTTGATAGGTTCTCAAATAAACAAGACTAAACGTAAAAAGTATTTGTGCGATAGGTAAATATAAATGACTAATTATTTATGTAGCAAAAAAGTTGTATGTGACATTTATATTATTTACAGATGTCTGCATTATTTTTACTCCAGTGAGAAATTGTCTCTTCACATCGTTGACTGTGCTTCGACGAATGATTGTGCGATTATTCTTCCGAAGGAGGATAATAAATGGTTGTCATTTAACAATCATAATATGAAGCGACTTCCTTTCGTGGTTTCGTCCTTTCGTGCTGATTTAGAATGTATACTGGAGAAGAGGGAAACCAGCGATGAAAATATTTCGAGATTTACCTGTCAACATCATAAGGTTTTCAGCGTAGCATATTACATGCGATGTGCGTATGATGAAAGCTTATCGATGTACAGATCTCATCGTGGTGAGGATTGTGTATCATGGTTTAAGGAATTGTACGATTTAGCATATCGCGTAAAGATGAAACATATTAGCAATGAGAATATATCTGTACTAAAATTGACATCAGACGAAGGGGAAAAATTTTATAACGCGACTCATTGTCATATCTGTGAAAAACCATTCGAGGTGGATGATTTACGTGTACGTGATCATTGTCATTTAACGGGACGTTTCAGAGGTGCAGCACATTCATATTGTAATTTAATTTATAAAAAATCATGTATTATTCCTATATTTTTTCATACCAGATATCTAAATATGAAACCAGAATTTACCAACAGAAGGCCATAGCTGTCAATGTAGTTGCCGTCAGACTGCGTCATTGACGCCATTTCTTTGTTCTGACATCTGACAAAGATTTTTAACTCACAACAATACAAGTTTCATACAAAAGTATAGTTTGTAATAGCGTTGAACATGTCGAATTTTGTGCCTGGAAACTACGATTTGCGGACAGCATTGATTTTCTGTTACCATTTGAAGAAAACTG
>NW_017296412.1:36022-36314 GCF_001594075.2 Trachymyrmex cornetzi | reverse complement strand
AAGCTTACGGTGAGCATGCTCTTGGTAAATCACAGTACTTTGAGTGGTTCAAAAAATTCAAAAGTGGCGATTTTGACGTGAGAAACGAAGAACGTGGAAAACCACCGAAAAAGTTTGAAGATAGCGAATTGCAAGCATTGTTGGATGAGGATGACGCTCAATCAAACTTAACAACTCGCGGATTAATTGAATGTGATACGAGAAGCCGTCTCCATACATTTGAAATCCATGGGAAAGATCCAGAAGATGGGAAAATGGGTTCCACATGAACTGAATGAAAGACAGCAGGAAA
>NW_017296412.1:30857-35933 GCF_001594075.2 Trachymyrmex cornetzi | reverse complement strand
AAAGACAGCAGGAAAACCGAAAAACCACTTGCAAAATGCTGCTCGCCAGGTACAAAAGAAAGTCATTTCTTCATCGAATTGTGACTGGCGATGAAAAGCGGATATATTTTGAGAATTCTAAGCGTAAAAGATCATGGGTAATTCCAGGCGAACCATCGACATCGACTGCAAGGCCAAATCGCTATGGACGGAAGACAATGCTCTGTGTTTGGTGGGATCAGAAAGGTGTGATGTATTATGAGCTGCTAAAACCTGGCGAAACCGTTAATACTGAACGCTACCGACAACAAATGATCAATTTGAATCAAGCTTTGCGTGAAAAACGACCGGAATATCAAAAAAGGCAACACAAAGTAATTTTGCTTCATGATAATGCACCATCACACACAGCAAAACTGGCCAAGGAAACGATTGAGGCGTTTGGTTGGGAAACACTTTCGCATGCGGCTTACTCACCAGACTTGGCTCCGTCCGATTACTACTTATTTGCATCGATGGGACACGCACTTGCTCAGCAGCACTTCACTTCTTACGAAGATGTACGAAAACGGATGGATGACTGGCTCAAGAGAGCAACAATTGAGAGCACAAATTGTCAGACAGGTGGGAAAAATGTATAGCTAGCGATGGGCAATACTTCGAATAAAATATTTTTTATCATTTTCATGCAATAAACGTGTATTTTCTATTAAAAAATTCCAGTTTCATATTTACATACCTGGTAATCTGACAGGTTACGATGCACATTTTATCGTAAAAGATATCGCTAATAGTTTCGAAGGTAGTGTTTATTTATTACCAATAACGAAGGAAAAATATATATCGTTTTATACGAAATATGTAAAAGATACGTCGAAATCCAGGTGGGGAACTGACAGTTTGAAATTGTGATTTGTAGATTCGTTTAAATTTCTCAGTACTAGTCTTGAGGAATTAGTATCGTATCTCGATAAAAGTAAATTGAAATTCATGCGATCGGAATTTCTCAATCTTAATACCGAGGATTTCGATTTGCTCACACGTAAAGGAGTATTTCCATACGAATACATCGACAACCTTGATAAGTTAAACGAGACTAGTTTACCACCTCGTGAGGCCTTCTACAGTTCATTAACTGGTGAGAGCATTTCCGATGACGATTTTCAACACGCGACAAATGTTTGGCAACGCTTTTGCATTGATACTCTCGGTGATTACAGCGATTTATATCTTAAGACAGATGTACTTTTATTGGCTGATATTTTTGAAAATTTTCGCGATACGTGTATCAAGAGTTATAGATTGGATCCAGCACATTATTATACTTTACGGGGATACACGTGGGACGCTATGTTGAAATATACCGATATTCGATTTGAATTGTTCACCGACATCGATATGGTAATGTTCGTGGAGCGTGGTATACGTGGTGGTTTAAGTCAATGTTCGTATAGATATGCACGAGCTAATAATAAATACGCACCATCGTACGATCCATCGAAACCTCAACCTACCTCATGTACTTCGACGTTAATAATTTGTACGGTTGGGCGATGTCTCAATTCTTACCGTATGGAGAATTCAATGGGTCGATAACGTCGAGCATTTCAACGTAATGTCCGTGTTGTCAGACTCTGTTATCGGATATATTTTGGAAGTTGATCTCGTGTATCCGCAAAATTGTCATGACGCTGATCTTCCATTCTGTCCAACACGTGAGCGACCTCCCGGAAAACGAAACAATAAACTCTTGGCTACGCTCTACGACAAAGAGCGCTACGTGATACATTATCGCAATTTACAACAACGCATTCAACATGGATTACATGTGAAAAAAATTTATCGAATATTACAATTCGCACAATCTCTATGGCTTCGCGGATACATAGAACTCAATACGAGATTCAGAATGTTCGCAAATAACGAATTCGAGAAGAATCTTTACAAATTGATGAATAACGCGGTATTCGGGCGAAAACAATGGAGAACGTACGCGAACATGTTGACATTCGACTCGTAACGCGTTGGGACGGGAGACACGGCGCGGAAGTGATGATATCGAAATCGAATTTTCACAGTAGAAGCGTATTTTCTGAAGACCTAGTCGCTGTAGAATTGCGTAAACTTGAGGTACAATTGAACAAACCGATATACGTTGGTATGTGCATTCTCGAAATATCTAAAATACGTCTTTATGAATTTCATTATGAATATATAATGCCGTTGTATCCTGACAAGTGTAAGATCCTTTACACGGATACCGATAGTTTGATATATCTTTTGGAATGTGAGAACGTGTACGAGGATATTAAGCGTGATATCATGAAATTTGACACGAGCGATTATCCTGAGAAAAATGTATATAATATTCTATGTATGTATTAGTATAATAAGATACCAGGTTTAATGAACGATGAAAATAATGGTGAGATCATGACGGAATTCATAGGACTCAGAGCGAAGATGTATGCGTTGAAAGTGATCGGAAGTAGCGATAAGAAAAGAATAAAGGGTGTTAAGAAAAATATAGTAGCGAAAACGATCACTTTCGACGATTATATGCGATGTTTGAACGATGTAATAGAGCAATCAAGACATCAGTCGTCTATACGATCGATATTACACGAGGTTTACACAGTATCAGAATTGAAGCTCGCTCTTATATCATACCCGAGTCAGTTGCTATTTTACCTTGGGGGCATTATAAAGTACCATAGTGATATGTAATGCATGTATGTATCTTTTTATTTTATCAATTATAATACATCTGTTTTATCTATCCAAGAATTGTAAGAACTGTCCATTCCTAACCATTTCACATATACTTTATTTCCTTGTTTGCGTAGAATTTTTTCCATAAGATAAACATCAGGATTAAAGACTCGTTGTAATTCATATTCGTAAAATCTACCAGCTATCGGCTTTCCTTGATAATCTTTTAATAAATACGTTGCAGGATTCGTACGTTGCTATTTAGCAATGTAGAATATTTCAGTGAACCAATTAGGTGTATAACCTTTTTCAAAAATTGTCTTGAATTTACTAACACGAACTGGATCACCTATCTTAAATTTCATTGGAGTGACAATTTTTACATGACTGTATACCGTCGATAAGAGTCGTTTTGCAACGACGGGTGTTACGTCTATCGGTCGCATTCCGATAGTTTGATGCCTATGACGATTGTAATTTGATAATAGACGCGGTAACTCATCGATCCATTTGTACGAACCGTTTAACGTGAATAGTTTCCACATGTTATTCTTAAGCGTACGATTGAATCATTTCACTACTGATGCTTTCATCACCGAGTACGTCGAATAATGATTTATATTGTACTTTTTCACAATTTTTTTCTGCACAGTGGTGTTGTAAAATTCCTTTCCTTGATCCGTCTGCAGGTTGCTTGGATATCGCTCGTCTTCGCGAAATATTCTAGATAATGCTGCGGCTACGTCGCTTCCGCTCTTACTTTTCGAGTGGTATTGCCCACGCATACTTGCTCAACACATCGATAACTGTTAAAATGTAGTTGTAGCCTTTGTTGAATCGCGCATAAGGACGCATCTCGACTACATCAGCCTGCCATAAATCGTCACGATCGTGCACCACGACGCGACGACGTGGAAAATTTCTTCGTGTGGATGCGTGAAGTTTTTCTATAAGTTTTCATTTCTCGACACTCATCCCCTTCCTTTTTTCTTTTTAATTTGACATGAAGTGTTGTCTCATACGAGGGGAGAACTTTTGATCAAACAATCAAAGCGCTTACAACTCTCCAAATCTCACGTTGATCTCTTTATATATCTTTTCCGATTGCAACACAACACAAGGTCACATTTTTCGAAGGTTATTCCACATCGTTTCACACTTTCGATGTATCCTTTCTCGCAGCTTGTAACAGTTTTTTCGTATCGTTCTGTACTTTTGCAATGTCTTTTTTCATCTTTGTGATATCGTTTTCTATCGGTTGCAATGATTTGTTAATCATATTCGGTATCGTTGTTTTCAACGCTATATTCATCACCACATTTTTAAACGCGCTTACAATCATTTCGTGACCTATCCTTTTCACCGATTTTTCAATCATATCCAGCACCATTTCTTTTAATGATTCAATTGTCACCGCGTTTTTAAGCACATTCAAACTCTTTTCCATTTCCGAGACTTTTTGCTTTGTACCTTGAAGTGCGTGGACAATCATATCGTTTCCTAGCGTCTTAAACATTTTCTCGATCTCGTTTCTTGAATCTCGAAGCGTACGTTCGATGTAACGTTTATTTACAGCGTATCGAACTCTGGTGTGGCAACATGTTCGATTTTTCGTTCCTTTGCATCGTAGTGATCCGGATTTAGATTGAATTCATTATTGAGTATGTAATTTCGTAAAGATTCGATCGACAATTGTGATTTTTCGATTTCTTTATAATTATCTTTCCTCATTTGCATACCAAATTTGTTTACAGACATTGTCATCGTATATCATATCGATCTCACGTAAATATGAATACTGTTGAAATATTCATTGTAACGATTCAATTTATATAATAAATCTTGCTTCGCGAAGTTCTTCGATTATTGACAATATTTCGTTGTCGTGAGCGTTGTTACCTACTCGACGAGAAGCATCGAGCAATTGAAGACGATCCACCAACTCATTGGGATCATCCCAATGAACGTAATTTATTTCATTGTTTGTCAATCTTGCAGCTAATGGTATGTTCATCTTTCTTTTTATACCAGAACCAATGCTCGTACTACCGGTTCTATGAGCACCTACGAGCGGAGCGATAATATATTTGTGACCCTTGTTACTTTTAATAGGCACTCCAGCGTTATGGTGACGTTTGTGAGCATTCGTCGACAATAATATATGTTTGTTCGTTTGTCTATCATTCTCGGTGTAGATAGCATCGTTTGGAATCTTCTTGAAAATCAACTCGTATAATAAACCTGGTGTACCTTTATACCTCACTCCATCTATGATTATAGTATCATTCGAATCTATGTCAAAATTTTTATTGCCTAACATCGTACCGTTTTCATTGAAATAGACGCCATAAACAAGATCGATTTCGTTTCTTTTATCTCCAATTA
>NW_017296412.1:26568-27778 GCF_001594075.2 Trachymyrmex cornetzi | reverse complement strand
GTTGGTCGGTAACTAGTATGGTAACTCGTTGGTCGGTAACTAGTATGGTAACTTGCTAGTCAATAATATGGCGTCTTAAATAGCACATCATAATACAAATAAGTGGATACAGAATTAGTCTTATCTCTAAATATGGTTACATGGTTATGTTTCTTACAACAATTTGTCCTTGAGAATGTTTAAAATTCGGGGACGTAACAGTATACTCACGTTTACTCTTTTGTTTATTCTCTATTACCTTGTCAATTTCAAATAATTAATTTTCACGTTCAGTGTTTTCAACGATTTGTTTCAACGGTTCGATAATAGGTTTAAATCGTTTCTCCAGAGCGATTTCATTCTCCAGTATGTCAGTTTTCCAATGCTCTATGTTTCTTACGAATCGACGCACTTGTCTTTGCAATTAATTTAGCTGTTCTCTCTCGTTCAGCGATACTTTTTTTCGTACTGTCCATCTTGTCGTAACGTTGAAGAAGTACTGTTCACTTTTTTCAAACATTACAGAGAAGTTGTCTATGTATCATCGTTACGTATTACACTGTCCTTGTCTGTCTCCCATAAAATCATATTTGTATCCATTTTTACACTACAGCGAAATCGTCGAATCTTCGTCTGTATCTACCATTATGTAATGTACTATCCTTGTCTATCACTACGAAACCATATTTAAGTTGCCAACTTTCATACGACATATCAGTGTTTACATGATCGTTATAGATGTGTTTCAGATTGGTACCATCCTGTTTGAACAGAATCAAAAGATTCGCATTGTCACGGATCAAGTGCTTCGGTATTTTTGCATATGTCTGACAGAGATAAAAACAATCGATGTTTATATGTCGACCCATAGAGAAATATTCTCTAATAGTATTCTGATTATCGCAAGCCACATCATCGAATACGAATATTGAATTGGGAAGTACCTCCTTCGGTGGTATGACGTCACGATTGTTGGAGAATGCATAGTACCGATACCGGTTATTGATTTGAACAATTTTTCCAGATATCGATATTTCGGTTGAAACAGGGATTTTGAATACACGTATACGTTTTCGAAACGTACTCCATGTGGACTTTCTATCAAACTTATCAAAGCGTTCGTTTTACCACAATTAGATGGTCCGCAAATAATGCAACGAATCGTGTTCGGTAGTAAATGACCGTGTCTGTGAATCTTTCTAGCCGTTTCACCTGACATCAGTAATGTCTT